>NW_027199807.1:22500-25000 GCF_038502225.1 Cherax quadricarinatus | reverse complement strand
CCCCTGACGCCTACCCCTGACGCCTACCCCTGACGCCTACCCCTGACGCCTACCCCTAAGGCCTACCCCTGAGGCCTACATCTGAGGTCTACCCTGAAGCCTACCCCTGACGCTTACCCCTGAGGCCTACCCCTGAGGCCTACCCCTGAGGCCTACCACTGACGCCTACCCCTGACGCCTACCCCTGACGCCTACCCCTGAGGCCTACCCCTGACGTCTACCCCTGACGCCTACCCCTGAGGCCTACCCCTGAGGCCTACCCCTGAGGCCTACCCTGAGGCCTACCCTGAGGCCTACCCTGAGGCCTACCCCTGAGGACTACCCTGAGGCTTACCCCTGAGGCATACCCTAAGGCCTACCCTGAGGCCTACCCTGAGGCCTACTCTGAGGCCTACTCTGAGGCCTACTTTGAGGCCTACTCTGAGGCCTACCCCTGACGCCTACCCTGAGGCCACACACACACACACACACACACACACACACACACACACACACACACACACACACACACACACACACACACACATACACACACACACAGTGGGCACCTGTGACGAGCGGGGTCCCACAGGGGTCCGTCCTAGGACCAGTGCTATTTTTGGTATATGTGAACGACATGACGGAAGGGTTAGACTCAGAAGTGTCCCTGTTTGCAGATGATGTGAAGTTAATGAGGAGAATTAAATCTGATGAGGACCAGGCAGGACTTCAAAGAGACCTGGACAGACTGGACACCTGGTCCAGCAAATGGCTTCTCGAATTTAATCCTGCCAAATGCAAAGTCATGAAGATAGGGGAAGGGCACAGAAGACCACAGACAGAGTATAGGCTAGGTGGCCAAAGACTGCAAACCTCACTCAAGGAGAAAGATCTTGGGGTGAGTATAACACCGAGCATGTCTCCGGAAGCACACAACAATCAGATAACTGCTGCAGCATATGGGCGCCTGGCAAACCTGAGAACAGCATTCCGATACCTTAGTAAGGAATCATTCAAGACACTGTACACCGTGTATGTCAGGCCCATACTGGAGTATGCAGCACCTGTTTGGAACCCGCACTTGATAAAGCACGTCAAGAAACTAGAGAAAGTACAAAGGTTTGCGACAAGGTTAGTTCCAGAGCTAAGGGGAATGTCCTATGAAGAAAGATTAAGGGAAATCGGCCTGACGACACTGGAGGACAGGAGGGTCAGGGGAGACATGATAACGACATATAAAATACTGCGTGGAATAGACAAGGTGGACAAAGACAGGATGTTCCAGGGAGGGGACACAGAAACAAGAGGCCACAATTGGAAGTTGAAGACACAAATGAGTCAGAGAGATAGTAGGAAGTATTTCTTCAGTCATAGAGTTGTAAGGCAGTGGAATAGCCTAGAAAATGACGTAGTGGAGGCAGGAACCATACACAGTTTTAAGACGAGGTTTGATAAAGCTCATGGAGCGGGGAGAGAGAGGGCCCAGTAGCAACCGGTGAAGAGGCGGGGCCAGGAGCTAGGACTCGACCCCTGCAACCACAAATAGGTGAGTACAAATAGGTGAGTACACACACACACACACACACACACATACACACACACACACACACACACACACATACATACACACACACGCATACACACACACAAACACACACACATACACACACACACACACACACACACACACACACACACACACACATACACACACACACACACACACACAAACACACACACACACACACACACACACACAGGGGAATGTCCTACGAAGAAAGATTAAGGGAAATCGGCCTGACGACACTGGAGGACAGGAGGGTCAGGGGAGACATGATAACGACATATAAAATACTGCGTGGAATAGACAAGGTGGACAAAGACAGGATGTTCCAGGGAGGGGACACAGAAACAAGAGGTCACAATTGGAAGTTGAAGACACAAATGAGTCAGAGAGATATTAGGAAGTATTTCTTCAGTCATAGAGTTGTAAGGCATTGGAATAGCCTAGAAAATGACGTAGTGGAGGCAGGAACCATACACAGTTTTAAGACGAGGTTTGATAAAGCTCATGGAGCGGGGAGAGAGAGGGCCCAGTAGCAACCGGTGAAGAGGCGGGGCCAGGAGCTAAGACTCGACCCCTGCAACCACAAATAGGTGAGTACAAATAGGTGAGTACACACACACACACACACACACACACACACACACACACACACACACACACACACACACACACATCACAGAGGAGACAGAAGGGGCTCCAGAAAGACGGAGAGGTGGGGCACACCACCAAGTGCTGGACACAGTGCACACAACCGAGGAAGAAGTGAAGAGGCTTCTGAGTGAGCTAGATACCTCAAAGGCAATGGGGCCAGATAACATCTCCCCATGGGTATTGAGAGAGGGAGCAGAGGCGCTATGTGTACCCCTAACAACAATATTCAATACATCTATCGAAACAGGGAGATTGCCTGAGGCATGGAAGACAGCAAATGTAGTCCCAATCTTTAAAAAAGGA
>NW_027199807.1:0-17500 GCF_038502225.1 Cherax quadricarinatus | reverse complement strand
ACTATCGTCGTTACGAGGTGCAATAATTCAGTCCCTATAACAGCGACCAATCACTATCGTCGTTACGAGGTGCAATAATTCAGTCCCTATAACAGCGACCAATCACTATCGTCGTTACGAGGTGCAATAATTCAGTCCCTATAACAGCGACCAATCACTATCGTCGTTACGAGGTGCAATAATTCAGTCCCTATAACAGCGACCAATCACTATCGTCGTTACGAGGTGCAATAATTCAGTCCCTATAACAGCGACCAATCACTATCGTCGTTACGAGGTGCAATAATTCAGTCCCTATAACAGCGACCAATCACTATCGTTGTTACGAGGTGCAATAATTCAGTCCCTATAGCAGCGACCAATCACTATCGTCGTTACGAGGTGCAATAATTCAGTCCCTATAACAGCGACCAATCACTATCGTCGTTACGAGGTGCAATAATTCAGTCCCTATAACAGCGACCAATCACTATCGTCGTTACGAGGTGCAATAATTCAGTCCCTATAACAGCGACCAATCACTATCGTCGTTACGAGGTGCAATAATTCAGTCCCTATAACAGCGACCAATCACTATCATCGTTACGAGGTGCGCTAATTCAGTCCCTATAACAGCGACCAATCACTATCGTCGTTACGAGGTGCAATAATTCAGTCCCTATAACAGCGACCAATCACTATCGTCGTTACGAGGTGCAATAATTCAGTCCCTATAACAGCGACCAATCACTATCGTCGTTACGAGGTGCAATAATTCAGTCCCTATAACAGCGACCAATCACTATCGTCGTTACGAGGTGCAATAATTCAGTCCCTATAACAGCGACCAATCACTATCGTCGTTACGAGGTGCAATAATTCAGTCCCTATAACAGCGACCAATCACTATCGTCGTTACGAGGTGCAATAATTCAGTCCCTATAACAGCGACCAATCACTATCGTCGTTACGAGGTGCAATAATTCAGTCCCTATAACAGCGACCAATCACTATCGTCGTTACGAGGTGCAATAATTCAGTCCCTATAACAGCGACCAATCACTATCGTCGTTACGAGGTGCAATAATTCAGTCCCTATAACAGCGACCAATCACTATCGTCGTTACGAGGTGCAATAATTCAGTCCCTATAACAGCGACCAATCACTATCGTCGTTACGAGGTGCAATAATTCAGTCCCTATAACAGCGACCAATCACTATCGTCGTTACAAGGTGCAATAATTCAGTCCCTATAACAGCCTACTTTGTTTACTAAGTCTGAGTTGCCAGATACTGCTGCCCAGAAGAGTGTGTAGGAATTTATTTCCCCAAATGTACTTCCATAATACGCACACACATACGCACACAGAAGTACTGTACACATGTGTAAACTAATTCCCCCCTATGTGTATGCAGGTACCCCTACTGAGTACAGTGTACAAGCCAGAGTACATAGCTACCACCCTTTACAAGACTCTGCAGAATACCAGGTACAAGACTGAGTATGTACCCAAGTACCTGAGTACCACAGTCTATGTACCTAAGTATGTCACTGATACGGTGTACAAGACTGAGTACAAGCCAGAGTACATACCTACCACCCTCTACAAGACCCTGCAGAATACCAAGTACAAGACTGAGTACATACCCCAGTACCTGAGTACCACAGTCTATGTACCCAAGTACATCACTGATACGGTGTACAAGACTGAGTACAAACCAGAGTACATCACCAAGACCAAGCTAGAGTACAAAACAGAGTACCAGCTGGTACCCAAGTACCACACGGTGGTCAGTACTCTACACGACCTTAAAACTGTCTGTCCTAAGCCTCCATATGGACCATACTAGAGTACACATACGGTCCATAGGCCTATCTAGCTGTTCCAAGCCTCCCCAGACCTCTCCATAGACCTATCTAGGTGTCCTAAGCCTCCCTAGGCCTCTCCATGGGCCTATCTAGCTGTTCCAAGAAGGCCTACTGTCCCTAGTAGACCACAATCACACTCAATAGGTCTATCTAGGTGTCCTAAGCCTCCCTAGAGACCCTATTAGACCACACACTCTCCATAGGCCTATCTAGCTGCTCCAAATAGGTCTATAGACCAAACCAGACATTTTCTCATATATATTTAAGTATATTTACTTTTTTAAAGCTGAATATAATAAAAAATCTTCAAAATTATTGGATTTTCCTTCGAAGAAAATGGGAAGTTACTCCCTATAGATGACCTGTTTAAAGAAAACGGGAAGATGCGACTCCTCGCTATCACATGTTCCTGATGAAGGACTGACAAGTGGTCGAAAGGCCTCGAGGCTTTATATATATATATATACATATATATATATATATATATATATATATATATATATATATATATATATATATATATATATATATATATATATATATATATATAATTTTTATTATTATTATCAAATTGAAGCCCTAAACCCGTGAGAATCATGCATTTCCTGGAAATGATGGATAAATTAGGTTTGATCCGAGGAAAGGGAAGGAGCGGCTCCTCTGCCCCGGATCAAGATCTTTAAAATAATTGATATGTCAAAAACAGCTGATCCCAGATGTAAACAAATGGTTGTCATGGTAACCGCCACGCCTCTCGATGTTTTATTTCTAGAATGAACGTCGCTCGGTGAAAATATGTTATTTTATTCCTAAGATTAACACCGATCAAGCGTGGCATTCTATTTTATTCCTAGAATGAAGGACGACCTAACGGCTCAGGGGAATTACACTAGAGCTATTGGCAGGCTTTTGATCCAGGGGCTTAGAGTTGCCTTTCCTGTTCCTCGGATCGCACCTGAAATACCTCAGGTGTGTGTGTGGCCGCTACGGATTTACCACTTACAAGAGAGTCGGATGCGTAATTTTTTTTCCTAAGATGCACAAGGCTCACATTGGTATTTTTTACTACTCTTGATCCAGGGTTGAAGAGCAGTTCTTCCAGGGAGACAGAGCAGCTCTTCTACACCTCGGATCAAACCCGATCACACCCCCAATTAATAATGCAATACATTATTAGTAATGATAATAGTAAGAGGGGAATTTCTCAGCCAATCAGAGACAAGCACGTGAACAGGTTCGCCAGACGCGCGCAGAATCCCTGTCGCAATCCTAGCCTTGAAATTGTCAATCTAAGCTTGCCCTCACTCACCTACCTCCTGTTGCTGAGGCTGCACCTACTCCGTACCTACCTGCACCCTTAGGTGACGTGACTGCACCCACACACCCTCTGCAAGTGGGCAAAACACCCATTAGAACAGTGCACAAAAGGGGCGCTCAACACAACTAGACGTCCCCTTGGAATAACCACCTCCCTTACTGTCTCCCTTTCCCTGGACCCTTTGGAAGTGCAGAGGGACGTGGTATCGCCCCCTGGGTACTAAGGGTGTGTGTGAGAGATATCTACAACCATGGGGGAGGAGGATAATGCCTGGGTGTTGGATAGTCTGGTCAATTTTCTAAGAGGACCAGTGTGGAATGTCCCCATACTAACCTTCATTGAGCACAAATCTCTCAGTAAGTACCACTGACATCTTCATGATTAACGACACAAAGTGATTCTTGTATAGTATAACGGAGTTGTTGATACCCTGTATACCCATGTTGTGTGTGGTGGTCACCACATACCCATGCTGTGTGTGGTAGTTACTACATACCATGCTGTGTGTGGTAGTTACTACATACCATGCTGTGTGTGGTAGTTACTACATACCATGCTGTGTGTGGTAGTTACTACATACCATGCTGTGTGTGTGTGGTAGTTACTACATACCATGCTGTTTGTGTGTGGTAGTTACTACATACCATGCTGTGTGTGTGTGGTAGTTACTACATACCATGCTGTGTGTGTGGTAGTTACTACATACCATGGTGTGTGTGTGGTAGTTACTACATACCATGCTGTGTGTGTGGTAGTTACTACATACCATGCTGTGTGTGTGGTAGTTACTACATACCATGGTGTGTGTGTGTGGTAGTTACTACATACCATGCTGTGTGTGGTAGTTACTACATACCATGCTGTGTGTGTGTGTGGTAGTTACTACATACCATGCTGTGTGTGTGGTAGTTACTACATACCATGCTGTGTGTGTGTGGTAGTTACTACATACCATGCTGTGTGTGGTAGTTACTACATACCATGCTGTGTGTGTGGTAGTTACTACATACCATGCTGTGTGTGTGGTAGTTACTACATACCATGCTGTGTGTGTGGTAGTTACTACATACCATGCTGTGTGTGGTAGTTACTACATACCATGCTGTGTGTGTGGTAGTTACTACATACCATGCTGTGTGTGTGGTAGTTACTACATACCATGGCGTGTGTGTGTGGTAGTTACTACATACCATGCTGTGTGTGTGGTAGTTACTACATACCATGCTGTGTGTGGTAGTTACTACATACCATGCTGTGTGTGTGGTAGTTACTACATACCATGCTGTGTGTGGTAGTTACTACATACCATGCTGTGTGTGGTAGTTACTACATACCATGCTGTGTGTGGTAGCTACTACATACCATGCTGTGTGTGTGGTAGTTACTACATACCATGCTGTGTGTGTGGTAGTTACTACATACCATGCTGTGTGTGTGTGGTAGTTACTACATACCATGCTGTGTGTGTGTGTGGTAGTTACTACATACCATGCTGTGTGTGTGGTAGTTACTACATACCATGCTGTGTATGTGGTAGTTACTACATACCATGCTGTGTGTGTGTGGTAGTTACTACATACCATGCTGTGTGTGGTAGCTACTACATACCATGCTGTATGTGGTAGTTATTACATACCATGCTGTGTGTATGTGGTAGTTACTACATACCATGCTGTGTGTGTGGTAGTTACTACATATCATGCTGTGTGTGGTAGTTACTACATACCATGCTGTATGTGGTAGTTATTACATACCATGCTGTGTGTATGTGGTAGTTACTACATACCATGCTGTGTGTGGTAGTTACTACATACCATGCTGTATGTGGTAGTTAGTGCATACCATGCTGTGTGTGTGGTAGTTACTACATACCATGTTGTGTGTGTGGTAGTTACTACATACCATGCTGTGTGTGTGGTAGTTACTACATACCATGCTGTGTGTGTGGTAGTTACTACATACCATGCTGTGTGTGGTAGTTACTACATACCATGCTGTGTGTGTGTGGTAGTTACTACATGCCATGCTGTGTGTGTGTGGTAGTTACTACATACCACGCTGTGTGTGTGTGGTAGTTACTACATACCATGCTGTGTGTGTGTGGTAGTTACTACATGCCATGCTGTGTGTGTGGTAGTTACTACATGCCATGCTGTGTGTGTGTGGTAGTTACTACATACCATGCTGTGTGTGTGTGGTAGTTACTACATGCCATGCTGTGTGTGTGTGGTAGTTACTACATACCATGCTGTGTGTGTGTGGTAGTTACTACATGCCATGCTGTGTGTGTGTGGTAGTTACTACATACCATGCTGTGTGTGTGTGGTAGTTACTACATACCATGCTGTGTGTGTGTGGTAGTTACTACATACCATGCTGTGTGTGTGTGGTAGTTACTACATACCATGCTGTGTGTGTGTGGTAGTTACTACATACCATGCTGTGTGTGGTAGTTACTACATACCATGCTGTGTGTGTGTGGTAGTTACTACATACCATGCTGTGTGTGTGGTAGTTACTACATGCCATGCTGTGTGTGTGGTAGTTACTACATGCCATGCTGTGTGTGTGTGGTAGTTACTACATACCACGCTGTGTGTGTGTGGTAGTTACTACATACCATGCTGTGTGTGTGTGGTAGTTACTACATGCCATGCTGTGTGTGGTAGTTACTACATACCATGCTGTGTGTGTGGTAGTTACTACATACCATGCTGTGTGTGTGGTAGTTACTACATACCATGCTGTGTGTGTGTGGTAGTTACTACATACCATGCTGTGTGTGTGTGGTAGTTACTACATACCATGCTGTGTGTGTGGTAGTTACTACATACCACGCTGTGTGTGTGTGGTAGTTACTACATACCATGCTGTGTGTGTGGTAGTTACTACATACCACGCTGTGTGTGGTAGTTACTACATACCATGCTGTGTGTGTGGTAGTTACTACATACCATGATGTGTGTGTGGTAGTTACTACATACCATGCTGTGTGTGTGTGGTAGTTACTACATACCATGCTGTGTGTGGTAGTTACTACATACCATGCTGTGTGTGTGGTAGTTACTACATACCACGCTGTGTGTGTGTGGTAGTTACTACATACCACGCTGTGTGTGTGTGGTAGTTACTACATACCATGCTGTGTGTGTGGTAGTTACTACATACCACGCTGTGTGTGTGTGGTAGTTACTACATACCATGCTGTGTGTGTGGTAGTTACTACATACCACGCTGTGTGTGTGTGGTAGTTACTACATACCATGCTGTGTGTGTGGTAGTTACTACATACCATGCTGTGTGTGTGTGGTAGTTACTACATACCATGCTGTGTGTGTGTGGTAGTTACTACATACCACGCTGTGTGTGTGTGGTAGTTACTACATACCATGCTGTGTGTGTGTGGTAGTTACTACATACCATGCTGTGTGTGTGTGGTAGTTACTACATACCATGCTGTGTGTGTGGTAGTTACTACATGCCATGCTGTGTGTGTGTGGTAGTTACTACATGCCATGCTGTGTGTGTGTGGTAGTTACTACATACCATGCTGTGTGTGTGGTAGTTACTACATACCATGCTGTGTGTGTGGTAGTTACTACATGCCATGCTGTGTGTGGTAGTTACTACATACCATGCTGTGTGTGGTAGTTACTACATACCATGCTGTGTGTGTGGTAGTTACTACATACCATGCTGTGTGTGGTAGTTACTACATACCATGCTGTGTGTGTGTGGTAGTTACTACATACCATGCTGTGTGTGTGGTAGTTACTACATACCATGCTGTGTGTGGTAGTTACTACATACCATGCTGTGTGTGTGTGGTAGTTACTACATACCATGCTGTGGGTGTGTGGTAGTTACTACATACCGTGCTGTGTGTGTGGTAGTTACTACATACCATGCTGTGTGTGTGGTAGTTACTACATACCATTCTGTGTGTGTGGTAGTTACTACATACCATGCTGTGTGTATGGTAGTTACTACATACCATGCTGTGTGTGTGGTAGTTACTACATACCATGCTGTGTGTGTGGTAGTTACTACATACCACGCTGTGTGTGTGGTAGTTACTACATACCATGCTGTGTGTGTGGTAGTTACTACATACCATGGCGTGTGTGTGTGGTAGTTACTACATACCATGCTGTGTGTGTGGTAGTTACTACATACCATGCTGTGTGTGTGGTAGTTACTACATACCATGCTGTGTGTGGTAGTTAATACATACCATGCTGTGTGTGATCGTTACTACATACCATGCTGTGTATGTGGTAGTTACTACATATGTAACTACCACTTCTATCTACATCTACTACCACCCCCCTCCCCCACCACAATGGGGTATGCGCCCCCTCACAATGTATGTGGTGGGGGACAGGTCAATATATGCGGAATGTGTTGTGTGTGTCAGCCAGTATAGTGTACCATGGTTACTACCACACATACCACACATACCTTGACGCACCCTGGTGTTATTATTATTATTATTATTATTATTATTATTATTATTATTATTATTATTATTATTATTGTTTCAGATTACTTAGTATCATCCACTTAGTCTTCGTGTGGACATGTCTGGACATGAGTGGACGTGTTGACACATATGTGGACATGTCTGGACATGAGTGGACGTGCTGACACATATGTGGACATGTCTGGATGTGTAAGATACATGTTATTGCTCAGAAAGATGCTAGTAAAGGTCCAGATGTAGCAAATTACGTAAACAATTAAAAAATTAAACTATTCAAATCAGGGTCAGTAATGACACGGCCCTCAGACAATACATTAACTATAACCTCACAGAATCCTGGGCCCTGATGAACTGTTCACGAGGGTTTTAAGGAAATGTAAGGCGGAACTTAGTGAACGTTTGGCTGGTCTGTTCAACACTTCACTACAAACTGGCATAGTACCTGATAAGTGGAAATTAGCAAATGTGATACCTGTCTACAAAGCAGGAGACAGGTCATTATCCTCCAACTACAGACCGAAGCTATTCGTAGTCACTTTGAAAGACATAAAATGATTAATGAATCTCAGTATGATTTTAAAAAGGGTCGTTCCTGCCTTACAAACTTACTAAATTTTCTCACTAAGGTATTTGAGGAGTTAGATCATGGTAATGAATATGTTAGTGTGTATATGGACTTAAGAACATAAGAACATAAGAACGAAGGAACACTGCAGAAGGCCTACTGGCCCATGCGAGGCAGGTCCAAGTCTCCTACCGGCTTAAGCCAATGCACCCAACCTAGTCAGGTCAGGTCACATTGACTTAAGGGAGGAACACGGCAACCGACCTGGTAGCACAAGCTATCAGGTCCAACTCGAGCTATCAGGTCTAACTTCAGTAAGGCTTTTGATAGAGTTCAACACCGGAGGTTGTTGAGGAAAGTTAAGGTTCATTAATGGTTATAACTATGAGTAAACCAGCGGAAGGCCTCGGTCAGATGACCAGAAACTCCAACACCGGATCATCAAATGACTAAGACCCGCGTCGGGAAACACTTGTTCCGTCTCCACTAACATTCCCGCCAACATTCTCTGACTCACTCACGACTCACGAAAGAAAATCAATAAGTCTGAATTCCACAACGACAAAATAAGGATTCAATACGGCGCGCTGCCAGCGGCCCTATATTTCCAAAACAAGTCGGCTATTTTGCCTGTTGGCACGAGGCTCTCCAACAAGCAATGGCTTTTATGGGTTCGTTTGCGCTATGGGGTGGCTTTGTGGTGGCTTTTTATTGTTATGGGTTTGTGTTATCTATTGGAAATCGATGGTTTAGTGTACTTAAGGAGACAAATATTTGAGATTTAGGGTTGGGGTATTTTTTTTCTTGTGTGTGTGTGTGTGTGTATTCATCTAATTGTGATTGCAGGGGGTAGAGTCACAGCTCCTGGCCCCGCCTCTTCACTGGTAGCTAATAGGTCAACTCTCTTCCTGCTCCATGAGCTTCATCATACCTCTTCTTAAAGCTATGTATGGATCCTGCCTCCACTACATCACTCTCCAGATTGTTCCACTTCCTGACAACTCTGTGACTGAAGAAATACTTCCTAACATGATGATAAATTAGACACATGTGCAACTCTTGGGTATCTTTATTGAGGAAACGTTTCGCCACACAGTGGCTTCATCAGTCCATACGTAGGAGAAACTTGAAGAACAGGAGGAGAATGAGGTAATCAGTCCCTCAACATCGACTCAAGGTTGAGGGACTGATTACCTCATTCTCCTCCTGTTCTTCAAGTTTCTCCTACGTATGGACTGATGAAGCCACTGTGTGGCGAAACGTTTCCTCAATAAAGATACCCAAGAGTTGCACATGTGTCTAATTTATCAACATGTCGGTTCTCTGAACCATCCATCTACTTCCTAACATCCCTGTGACTCATCTGAGTCTTCAACTTCCAGTTGTGACCCCTTGTTGCTACGACCCCCTTGTTGCTACGACCCCCTTGTTGCTACGACCTTTTGTAGATGTGTCCCCTTGTTTTTGTCCCCTTGTTGTTGTGTCCCCTTGTTGTTGTGTCCCCTTGTTGTTGTGTCCCCTTGTTGTTGTGTCCCCTTGTTGTTGTGTCCCCTTGTTGTTGTGTCCCCTTGTTGTTGTGTCCCCTTTTTGTTGTGTCCCCTTGTTCCTGTGTCCCCTTGTTCCTGTGTCCCCTTGTTGTTGTGTCCCCTTGTTGTTGTGTCCCCTTGTTCCTGTGTCCCCTTGTTCCTGTGTCCCCTTGTTCCTGTGTCCCCTTGTTGTTGTGTCCCCTTGTTGTTGTGTCCCCTTGTTGTTGTGTCCCCTTGTTGTTGTGTCCCCTTGTTGTTGTGTCCCCTTTTTGTTGTGTCCCCTTGTTGTTGTGTCCCCTTGTTCCTGTGTCCCCTTGTTCCTGTGTCCCCTTGTTCCTGTGTCCCCTTGTTGTTGTGTCCCCTTGTTGTTGTGTCCCCTTGTTGTTGTGTCCCCTTGTTGTTGTGTCCCCTTGTTGTTGTGTTCCCTTTGTTGTTGTGTCCCCTTGTTGTTGTGTCCCCTTGTTGTTGTGTCCCCTTGTTCCTGTGTCCCCTTGTTCCTGTGTCCCCTTGTTCCTGTGTCCCCTTGTTGTTGTGTCCCCTTGTTGTTGTGTCCCCTTGTTGTTGTGTCCCCTTGTTGTTGTGTCCCCTTGTTGTTGTGTCCCCTTGTTGTTGTGTCCCCTTGTTGTTGTGTCCCCTTGTTGTTGTGTTCCCTTTGTTGTTGTGTCCCCTTGTTGTTGTGTCCCCTTGTTCCTGTGTCCCCTTGTTCCTGTGTCCCTTTGTCCCTGTGTCCCCTTGTTCCTGTGTCCCCTTGTTCCTGTGTCCCTTTGTCCCTGTGTCCCCTTGTTCCTGTGTCCCCTTGTTCCTGTGTCCTCCTGTTGCTGTGTTCCCTTGTTCCTGTGTCCTCCTGTTGCTGTGTTCCCTTGTTATGTCCCTTTGTTGTTGTGTTTCCTTGTTGTTGTGTCCCCTTGTTCCTGTGTCCTCTTGTTGTTGTGTCCCCTTGTTGTTGTGTCCCCTTATTGCTATGTCCCATCTCCGAAACATTCTGTCCCTGTCCACCTTGTCAATTCCTCCAATTATTTTATATGTCGTTATCATGTCCCCCCTATACCTCTGGTCCTCCAGTATATCCAGGTTGGTTTCCCTTAACCTCTCCTCATAGGACATATCATTTAGCTTCGGGACTTGTCTCTTTGCAATCCTTTGCATTTATGAGGTTCAGTCTTCCCGGTTCATCGTCTCCACTTTCTCTCTGGTAGTGTTCCTAACATATTGATACATGAGGTTTTCTAGTACCAGATCCATCATCTTAGCCCTCCACGTTTCTGGTCCTCCATGTGGCTCCAGGTTCTCCCAATCAATCTCCTCGTGATTGAAATCACCCCCAAATATTAAGTTTGTCCTGGCCATGTGGGCCCTTCTGGCCACATCAGTTGTTCTGTTGTTTTCATCATATTCTTGTCTTGGCCTCCTGCTATTCTGTGGTGGGTTGTACATCACTGCAATCACCACCTTGGGACCCCCAGTCTGAAGTGTTCCTACTGTTCCATTCTGTTCATTCCTTTCCTCTCCTCAAAACCCCACTAGGTATTGATGAATAGTGCCACTCCTCCCCCCCATGATCAATGTATCTTTCCTCAGTATCTGATATCCAGTTGGAAAGAGCGCATCTGTTATCATGTTGTGTGTTTGTGAGTTGTGTACTCACCTAACTGTGGTTGCAGGGGTCGATTCATAGCTCCTGGCCCAGCCTCTTCACTAGTCGCTACTAGGTCACTCTCCCTGCACCGTGAGCTTTATCATACCTCTACTTAAAGCTATGTATGGATCCTGTCTCCACTACATCGCTTCCCAAACTATTCCACTTCCTGACTACTCTGTGGCTGAAGAAATACTTCCTAACATCCCTGTGATTCATCTGTGTCTTCAACTTCCAACTGTGTCCCCTTGTTGCTGTGTCCAATCTCTGGAACATCCTGTCTTTGCTCACCTTGTCAATTCCTCTCAGTATTTTATATGTCGTTATCATGTCCCCCCTATCTCTCCTGTCCTCCAGTGTCGTCAGGTCAATTTCCCTTAACCTCTCCTCGTAGGACATACGTCTTAGTTCTGGGACTAGTCTTGTTGCAAACCTTTGCACTTTCTCTAGTTTCTTTACATGCTTGGCTAGGTGTGGGTTCCAAACTGGTGCCGCATACTCCAATATGGGCCTAACGTACACGGTGTATAGTGTGTGTGTGTGTGTGTGTGTGTGTGTGTGTGTGTGTGTGTGTGTGTGTGTGTGTGTGTGTTGTGTGTTGATGCGACACTACGGTCTTGATCAATAACATGAATATTTAAACACCATCACCCACCCTAACCCACCCACCCGCCCACACACCCACATACTCACCCACCCACCCAACCTTGCAGTCCCCTCGTTGAGTCAATCAATTGTTTTGCACGTTGCTTGGAAGCACACACACACATACACATACACACACACACACACACACACACACACACACACACACACACACACACACACACACACACACACACACACACACACACACAGGAACCAGGATCCTGCAAGAGAAAGCACGACTGAGGGACAAACAGGGGTACCAGAGAGTATACCTCGATCGCGACAGAACACAAGAAGAAAGGGCTACACTGAAAGAGAGGGTACAGAGACGCAAGGAGGAACGAGAGGCAATGATAAAGATGAGCAGGACCCAGGCACAGGAGGAAGGGCAAACACACCCCGCAGAATCTCCCACAGAAGAACTCCAACCGCAACAATCCCAATACAACTGAGCAATCTAAACCAGAACCCACACACTGTTCCCTCTGCTACCAACCCCCATATCACAAACCTCACCCCAACAGCTGTCCCCTATGGGCATTCTGACCCCACCTCCCTCATCACAAACCCCACCCACACCACAGCCCCCCATAGGCCCCCACCAAGGCTCTCACTCCCCCAACCCCAATATTCTCCCAGGACCACAGTGATAGAAAAGAGCTGAAGGTTAGATACACAAACGCGGACGGAATAACGAATGAACATGAGGAGTGGCACGAAAGAATCAGCGAAAAATCTCCAGACATCGTAGCAGTCACAGAAACAAAACTCGCTGAGACAATAACAGATGCAATCTTCCCACCGGGATATCAGATCCTGAGGAAAGATAGAAGGAGTAGAGGGGAAGGAGGGGTTGCACTGCTCATAAAAAACCGATGGGGATTTGAGGATATGGAAGGCATGGACGTGATTGGAGAAAGGGACTACATAGTAGGTACGATTCAGTCTGGAGAACATAAAGTACTCATTGGAGTGAATCCCCACCACAGAACTGCAGGAGGCCAAGAGAGGAGTACGAAGAAAACAACAGGGCGATGGTGGACACACTGGCTGAGGTGGCAAGAAGAGCTCACTCGAGCAGAGCAAAGTTACTGGTAATGGGCATTTTCAACCACAGGGAGATCGACTGGGAAAACCTGGAGCCACATGGGGGTCCCGAAACATGGAGAGCCAAGATGATGGATGTGGTGCTGGAAAACCTCATGCATCAACATGTCAGGGACACTACCAGAGAGAGAGGGGAGGATGAGCCAGCAAGACTGGATCTTGTGTTCACCCTGAGCAGTTCAGACATCGAGGACATCACTTACGAGAGGCTCCTTGGAGCTAGCGATCACGTGGTTCTGAGTTTTGATTATATAGTAGAGTTACAAGTGGAGAAGGTAACAGGAACTGAAGGGGTCAGGCCAAACTATAAAAGGGGGGACTACACAGGTATGAGGAACTTCCTGCGGGAGGTTCAGTGGGACAGAGAACCCACCCACCCAACCTTGCATTCCCCTCGTTGAGTCAATCAATTGTTTTGCACGTTGCTTGGAAGCACACACACACACATACACATACACACACACACACACACACACACACATACACATACACACACACACACACACACACACATACACATACACACACACACACACACACACACACACACACACACACACACACACACACACACACACACACACACAAACACACACACACACACACACAAACACACACACACACACACACACACACAGGTATGAGAAACTTCCTGCAGGAGGTTCAGTGGGACAGAGAAATGGTAGGAAAATCAGTAAACGAGATGATGGAATATGTGGCAACAAAGTGCAAGGAGGCAGAGGAAAGTTTTGTTCCCAAGGGAAACAGAAATAATAGGAAGACCAAGACGAGTCCTTGGTTTACCCGAAGGTGTAGGGAGGCAAAAACTAAGTGCAACAGAGAATGGAAAAGGTACAGGAGGCAAAGGACTCAGGAAAATAAGGAGATTAGTAGAAGAGCCAGAAACGAGTATGCGCAGATAAGGAGGGAGGCCCAGCGACAGTACGAGGACGACATAGCATCGAAAGTCAAGTCTGACCCAAAACTGCTGTATAGCCACATTAGGAGGAAGACAACAGTCACAGACCAGGTGATAAGGCTGAGGAAAGAAGGTGGGGAACTCACAAGAAACGATCAAGAGGTATGTGAGGAGCTCAATATGAGATTTAAGGAAGCATTTACAGTGGAGACAGGTAGGCCTCTGGGGGGACAGAACAGAGGGGGACACCAGCAAGGAATATACCAACAAGTGTTGGACGACATACATACAGATGAGGAGGAGGTGAAGAAGCTGCTAAGGGGCATCGATACCTCAAAGGCAATGGGACCAGACAACATCTCTCCATGGGTCCTTAGAGAGGGAACGGATATGTTGTGTGTGCCACTTACCACAATCTTCAACACATCCCTGGAAACTGGGCAACTACCTGAGGTATGGAAGACGGCAAATGTAGTTCCCATTTTTAAAAAAGGAGACAGAAAAGAGGCACTAAACTATAGACCTGTGTCACTGACGTGTATAGTATGCAAAGTTATGGAGAAGATTATCAGGAGGAGAGTGGTGGAGCCCCTGGAACGGAACAAGAGTATAAACGCCAACCAGCACGGATTCATGGAAGACAAATCCTGTGTCACAAACCTTCTGGAGTTTTATGATAAAGTAACAGAAGTAAGACACGAGAGAGAGAGAGGTGGGTTGATTGCATCTTCTTGGACTGCAAGAAGGCCTTTGACACAGTTCCTCACAAGAGACTAGTGCAGAAGCTAGAGCATCAGGCGCATATAACAGGAAGGGCACTGCAATGGATCAGAGAATATATGAAATAAATATACACGGATAAATAGGGAGGCCCAGTGACAATACCAGAATGACACAGCAGCAACAACCAGACCCTGACCCAGAGCTGTTGTACAGCCACATCAGGAGGAAAACAGTCAAGGACCAGGTAATCAGGCTGAGGAAGGAAGGAGGAGAGATCACAAGAAACAAAGAATTACAGGGGTTGGATAATACTCACTTCTGGTCTTGTAAGTTTTCTGTTTTCGGTATAGAGTTGATTCTCCTTTTGCAGCTAAAACAGCATCAGTTGTGAAACTCATTCATGTAACATTTGAAGAGTATCTAGAGGAATTGTGAGCCATTCCTCAACCAAACCTGCTCTAACGCTTCTCAAACCTGCTCTAACGCTTCTCAAACCTGCTCTAACTCTCCCCAAACCTGCTCTAACGCTTCTCAAACCTGCTCTAACTCTCCCCAAACCTGCTCTAACGCTTCTCAAACCTGCTCTAACTCTCCCCAAACCTGCTCTAACGCTTCTCAAACCTGCTCTAACTCTCCCCAAACCTGCTCTAACGCTTCTCAAACCTGCTCTAACTCTCCCCAAACCTGCTCTAACGCTTCTCAAACCTGCTCTAACGCTTCTCAAACCTGCTCTAACTCTCCCCAAACCTGCTCTAACGCTTCTCAAACCTGCTCTCTGACCTGCTCTAGCAAGCTTTCTCCAGACCTGCTCCTAACTCCTCCCTCCAGGAGCCTGCTCTCTTGCTTGCCTCAGAGCCTGCTGCCTCTAAGCAACCTTGTCTCCTTGCCTCTGGCCTAGCTTCTCAAGATATATCTAACCTCTCCCCAGAGAGCCATGCTCTGCAGCCTTCTCAGACCTGTCTAACTCCCCAAGGACCTGTCTGGCAGCCTATCACCTGGCCTCTGCCTTCCTGGCACCTGCTCCACCTTCTCAGCCTGCTCCTGGCTGCCTCCCCAGGCCTGCTCTAACGCTTACTGACCTGCTCTGGCAGTTCCTCACCCTGGCCTCTAACCTTGTTCCAAACCTGCTCTAACCTTCTCCCCAAAGAGCCTGCTCTTAGCTCTGAGCCTTGCTCTGGCAAGCCTCTCTATACTAACTCAATACTTAACTATAGGCCTTGCTCTGGCAGCCCCCTTCCTCAGGCCTGCTCTGGCCTTGCCTCAAGGCCTGCTCCTGGCAAGCTACCTCCCTGAGCCCTGCTCTAACCTTCCCCTCAGGCCTGTATCCTGGCTGCCTCCCAGGCCTGTCTTCGCTTCTCCCTGAACCTGCTCTAAGCCTTCCCAGGTCACCTGTCTGCCATTCTCAGAGCCTGCTCTGCTGCTACCTCAGGCCTGCTCCTAAGCTCTCCCCCTCAGAGCCTGCTCTAACTCTCCCCTGAGCCTGCTCTAACTCCCCCTGACCTGCTCTAACTCTCCCTACCTGTATATCTAAGCTCTCCCAAACCTGCTCCTAACTCTCCCAAAGCCTGTATCTGCTCTCCCCCTAAACCTGCTCTAACTCTCCCCAAGACGACGGTGGAGGAAACTGCTTCCTAACTTGCTGGTTAAATTGACCTCACAGATATACCATAATATTTGGACCCGGTGATTGTGGTACCTGACCAAGTCTCACTTTTACGTTCTTCAAGACAATATTGAGCAACTCTAGCGGTGTGAACCTGGAGTTTACCTGGAGAGAGTTCCAGGGATCAACGCCCCCGCGGCCCGGTCTGTGACCAGGCCTCCTGGTGGATCAGAGCCTGTTGCATTATCATCTTGCAAGACAACACATGCAACATTTAAATTATTCACTCATTGGATACAACAGGTGTTAATTTTATTTTTTTCTAACCTGTTTGTGAGGAGCTTAATAGTAGATTTAGGGAATTATTTTAAGTGGAGACAGAAATAACTCCAACAAACTGGGGTAGTGGGTGCACCAGCCAGTGCTGGACACACTACACACAAGCAAGGAGGAGGTAAAGAGGCTCATAGGTAAGTATTTTCAGTATAGACTGAAAGAATTCGAACAAACCAGGATAGCAGGGTGCACCAGCCAGTGCTGGACACACTACATACAAAACAGGAGGGGGTGAAGAGACTATTAGGAAAGTACTTTCAGTGTAAACAAAAAGAACTCCAAGAAACTGGGGTAGTAGGGTGCACCAGCAGGTGCTGCACACACTACATACAACAGAGGCATTAAAGCGGCTGTTAAGAGGTATCTAAGGCAGTGGAACCAGACAACATCTCTCAATGGGTTATTAGATTATTATTATTATTATAATCAAGGGGAAGCGCTAAACCCGGAGGATTATACAGCGCCTGGGGGGGGGGATGTGGAAGGCATTCAGGCTTAATTCGGGGAACTGGAGCACAGATCCAATTTCCTAAATCAAGAGCCCCTCACCAACATCAAGGAACCTTCCTTGAGGGGAATGGGTTCTTAGAGAGGTAGCAGAGACACTGTGTGTACCACTAACAACAATCTTCAACACATCTATCATAACAGGGCGACTACCTGAGGTGTGGAAGACAGCAAATGTTGTAACAATTTTTTAAGGAGACAGACAGGCTCTAAATCACTAAATACAGCTCTAATACGCTCTAATGCATTGTAAACACAGTTCTAATGCGCTCTAATTCA
>NW_027199806.1:0-27848 GCF_038502225.1 Cherax quadricarinatus | reverse complement strand
ATAAAGCCACTGGATGGCAAAACATCTACAATAAAGATACCCAGATGTTGCACATGTGTCTCAGTTTCATCTTGTCGGTATTGTATACCATTCTTGTACAATGAGTGGGAGGGTTGGAATAGTTTTAAAAATGTAGTATTAGACTGTGGGGCAGAAGTTTGTGGTTATAGGAGGGTGGGTGCAGGAGGAAAGAGGAGTGGTTGGTGGAATGATGAAGTAAAGGGTGTGATAAAAGAGAAAAAGTTAGCTTATGAGAGGTTTTTACAAAGCAGAAGTGTTATAAGAAGAGTAAAAGAGCACAGTGGACCCTCGACCAGCGATGGCATCGATTAACGATAAATCTGACTAGCGATACATTTTATCACAAAAATTTTGCCTTGATTAGCACTAAAAAACTCGACCAACACTATTCGTTCCGTCTGAGACGCGTCCACTTCTGGCCAGTGTTTACAAGCCAGGCAGCCACCGCGGTCGCTTCCAAGCATACAATCGGAACATTTCATATTATCACAGCCTTTTTAGTGATTGCACCTGCAAAATAAGTCACCATGGGCCCCAAGAAAGCTTCTTGTGCCAACCCTACAACAAAAAGGGTAAGAATTACTATGGAGATGAAGAAAGAGATCATTGCTAAGTATGAAAGTGGAGTGCATGTCTCCGAGCTGGCCAGGCTGTACACAAAGCCCCAATCAACCATCGCTACTATTGTGGCCAAGAAAACGGCAGTCAAGGAAGCTGTTCTTGCCAAAGGTGCAACTATGTTTTCAAAACTGAGATTGCAAGTGATAGAAGATGTTGAGAGACTGTTATTGGTATGGATAAACGAAAAACAGATAGCAGGAGATAGCATCTCTCAAGCGATCATATGTGAAAAGGCTAGGAAGTTGCATGACGATTTAATTAGAAAAATGCCAGCAACTAGTGGTGATGTGAGTGAATTTAAGGCCTGCAAAGGTTGGTTTGAGAGATTTAAGAATCGTAGTGGCATACATAGTGTGACAAGGCATGGTGAGGCTGCCAGTTTGGACCAAAAAGCAGCTGAAAAATATGTGCAGGAATTCAAGGAGTACATAGACAGTGAAGGACTGAAACCTGAACAAGTGTTTAATGGTGACACTGACAATGTTGTGAAACACTTTAGGAATGTCATAAAGGAACGGGAGGTACAGGCCTCTATGGGCAGATATGTTGTGCGACAGAGGTCCAGTGACTCTCAAGCTGGTCCTAGTGGCATTATAAGAAGAAGGGAAGTAACCCCGAAAAAGGACTTGCCACCTCAAGTCCTAATGGAAGGGGATTCCCCTTCTAAACACTAAGACCATCAACACACTCCCCTCTTCCCATCCCATCAATCATCACCAGATCTTCAATAAAGGTAAGTGTCATGTAACTGTGCATGTCTTCTTCAGTTTGTGTGTATTAAAATTAATATTTCATGTGTTAAATTTTTTTTTTTCAATACTTTTGGGTGTCTTGCACGGATTAATTTGATTTCCATTATTTCTTATGGGAAAAATTAACTTGACTGACCATTATTTTGACTAACGATGAGCTCTCAGGAATGGATTAATAGCGTTAGTCGAGGGTCCACTGTATATGGAGAGTAAAAGGAAGGTGAAGAGAGTGGTGAGAGAGTGCAAAAAGAGAGCAGATGATAGAGTGTGAGAGGCACTGTCAAGAAATTTTAATGAAAATAAGAAAAAATTTTGGAGTGAGTTAAACAAGTTAAGAAAGCCTAGGGAACGAATGGATTTGTCAGTTAAAAACAGAGTAGGGGAGTTAGTAGATGGGGAGATGGAGGTATTGGGTAGATGGCGAGAATATTTTGAGGAACTTTTAAATGTCGATGAAGAAAGGGAGACGGTAATTTCATGCACTGGCCAGGTAGGTATACCATCTTTTAGGAGTGAAGAAGAGCAGGATGCGAGTGTGGGGGAGGTGCGTGAGGCATTATGTAGAATGAAAGGGGGTAAAGCAGCTGGAACTGTTGGGTTCATGACAGAAATGTTAAAAGCAGGGTGGGAATAGTATTGGAGTGATTGGTATTGTTGTTAAATAAATGTATGAAAGAGGGGAAGGTACCTAGGGATTGGCAGAGAGCATGTATAGTCCCTTTATATGAAGGGAAGGGGGACAAAACAGATTGAAAAAATTATAGAAGAATAAGTTTACTGAGTATACCAGGAAAAGTGTACAGTAGGGTTGTTATTGAAAGAATTAGAGGTAAGACAGAATGTAGGATTGCGGATGAGCAAGGAGGTTTGAGACTGGGTAGGGGATGTGTAGATCAAGTGTTTACATTGAAGCATATATGTGAACATCATTTAGATAAAGGTAGGGAAGTTTTTATTGCATTTATTGCATTTAGATAAAGGTAGGGAAGTTTTTATTGCATATATGGATTTGGAAAAGCCATATGATAGAGTGGATAGTGGAGCAATGTGGCAGATGTTGCAAGTATATGGAATAGGTGGTAAGTTACTAAATGCTGTAAAGAGTTTTTATGAGGATAGTGAGGCTCAGGTTAGGGTGTGTAGAAGAGAGGGAGACTACTTCCTGGTAAAAGTAGGTCTTAGACAGGGATGTGTAATGTCACCATGGTTGTTTAACCCTTTGACTGTCGAAGGGCCCAATCCTGAAGTTGCTCCTGGTGTCGCAAAATATTCGAAAAAAAAAAAAATTATTTTTTCTTATGAAAATGTTAAGATTATTTTTCTGATTGTTTTAGTCCCCCCAAAAAATTTTTCCCATCAGTACTTACCGAGATATAGAGGCATGAAGTTTGCAGAAAATGAGCCGCGTATGGCAACAGCGGCGACTGCCGCTCACCCGGTAAACTTTGGTTTACTTGTATTTGAAGGTTTGTTGTTTTTTTCACTATTTTATTTTTTTACATAACTTATGTGGCCTGTGAGACCAAAGTAAGGTGCAATGTACATATATACACTCGTTGTATACAACACAATAAGCACACAAACATAATTATCAATATATTGTTTACAAAACTTGTTTACAAAGACAAACAATACAAAAAATTTTTTATTACTATTGTTCTATAATATATATACCAATATACAGTCACTGAACATACTCCTAGAAGTTCTGCAGCTTGTGGAACTCTGTGAAACATGGTGTCATACACAGTGGTGTTTTACACTCTCACACATAAAACATGGTGTCATACACAATGGTGTTTTACACTCCTCACACATAAAACATGGTGTCATACACAGTGGTGTTTTACACTCTCACACATAAAACATGGTGTCATACACCATGGTGTTTTACACTCTCACACATAAAATCAGTGTGTGTGCATTTTTGTTGAATTTTTTTTTTATGTGCAAAGACAAAACACCTCGTCTGAGCAGTTTTCTTCAAAGTATTAGCAGGCAGTTGTGTTATGTAGTTATCGTAGGTAAATGGTCGTGTGTCATCCTTCCTTCCTAATTTCCTTCATTCCTTTCCTTCCTGGAGGCTACCTGGAGGGCATTCCACCTCTCTTCCTACATTCCTTCATCTGTCCTTCATTACTTTTTTCCTTCCTTTCATCTAGTCCTTCCTTCATTCCTGCCTTCCCTTCTTGCTTCTGGTTTCTATAATATATATACACATATATAGTCACTAGATACTTTCATAAAACTGCTATTATCACCCTTCAGCAAGCTTGTCTTGTGTGCGAGTGTGTGGCTTATAATTGTTTTGAGTCAGGAGTCGGCAGCTGTCAAAATGACATATTGTCTCATTAGTCACTGCCCCTACCGCCTGTCAAAACAATGGGGTCGGATGCTGCTTCCCCCTCCATTCTATCTAATTATCTTTCTCCCTCATTCTATCTCTTTCAATCTGTCTCTCTTTCTCTCTCTCTGTCTATCTCTGTCTCACAGGTACACATAAATGCAACTATACATAGTGTAAATTACCTAGGATAACCCAAAAAATCCAGACAAAGTGCTATACTCTCCTCCTCCTCCTCCTCCTCCTCCTCCTCCTCCTCCTCCTCCTCCTCCTCCTCCTCCTCCTCCTCCTCCTCCTCCTCCTCCTCCTCCTCCTCCTCCTCCTCCTCCTCCTCCTCCTCCTCCTCCTCCTCCTCCTCCTCCTCCTCCTCCTCCTCCTCCTCCTCCTCCTCCTCCTCCTCCTCCTCCTCCTCCTCCTCCTCCTCCTCCTCCTCCTCCTCCTCCTCCTCCTCCTCCTCCTCCTCCTCCTCCTCCTCCTCCTCCTCCTCCTCCTCCTCCTCCTCCTCCTCCTCCTCCTCCTCCTCCTCCTCCTCCTCCTCCTCCTCCTCCTCCTCCTCCTCCTCCTCCTCCTCCTCCTCCTCCTCCTCCTCCTCCTCCTCCTCCTCCTCCTCCTCCTCCTCCTCCTCCTCCTCCTCGCTCTTGACAGATGGACAGCTGCCCCCCTCCCTCCACCCTCGTTTACGCTCATCAAAGGTCAGCTCTTATCAGATGTTATCTCCCCTTATCTTGTCACTGTCATGGGGTGAACTGTTTTCATGCCTCAAGGGAACATATTATTATTATTAGGTATTATTATTATTCTTATTCTTATTCTTCTTCTTCTTCTTCTTCTTCTTCTTCTTCTTCTTCTTCTTCTTCCTCCTCCTTCCACCTTCCTCCTCCCTCCCTCCTTCCTCCTCCCTCCCTCCTTCCTCCTCCTCCCTCCTTCTTCCTCCCTCCCTCCTTCCTCCTCCTCCCTCCCACCTCCTCCCTCCTTCTTCCTCCTCCCTCCTTCTTCCTCCTCCCTCCTTCCTCCTCCTTCCTCCTTCCTCCCTCCTTCCTTCCTCTTCCTCCTTCCTTCCTCTTCCTCCTTCCTTCCTCCTCCTCTTCTTCCTCCTCCTCTTCTTCCTCCTCCTCTTCTTCCTCCACCTCTTCTTCCTCCTCCTCTTCCTCCTCTTCCTCCTCCTCCTCTTCCTCCTCCTCCTCCTCCTCCATTGCTTTTGGTCTCAAACTCCTCGAAATCATGAAATTGATCTTCATTGACACTTCCATCCTGTTAGAGCATCACTTGGGAAGAGAAGAGTCCCAGATTTGAAGGGAAGTCACATATTTCTTACCGCTAGACATGCTGAAAAAGGACGACTGAAATGGTATTCCCACAATGCACCACTGGCTCCCCGATTTTTTTTATATGGTGCACACTGACCATGGAGACCCATTCTCTCACATGTGGGCCTACCAGCTTTCTCCTGCTTGATTTGAAGCCGCTAGAATTTATGCGTATAGATACGTCAAACACGGTATCTCCTATGACGTACATATACGACCGCGACAGTCAAAGGGTTAATATATTTATAGATGGGGTTGTAAAAGAAGTAAATGCTAGGGTGTTCAGGAGAGGGGTGGGATTAAATTATGGGGAATTAAATACAAAATGGGAGTTGACACAGTTACTTTTTTGTGATGATACTGTGCTTATGGGAGATTCTAAAGAAAAATTGCAAAGGTTAGTGGACGAATTTGGGAGTGTGTGTAAAGGTAGAAAGTTGAAAGTGAACATAGAAAAGAGTAAGGTGATGAGTGTATCAAATGATTTAGATAAAGAAAAATTGGATGTCAAATTGGGGAGGAGTATGGAAGAAGTGAATGTTTTCAGATATTTGGAAGTTGATGTGTCAGCGGATGGATTTATGAAGGATGAGGTTAATCATAGAATTGATGAAGGAAAAAAGGTGAGTGGTGCATTGGGGTATATGTGGAGACAAAAAATGTTATCTATGGAGGCAATGAGGGGAATGAATGAAAGTATAGTAGTACCAACACTCTTATATGGGTGTGAAGCTTGGGTTGTAAATGCAGCAGGAGGCGGTTGGAGGCAGTGGAGATGTCCTGTCTAAGGGCAGTGTGTGGTGTAAATATTATGCAGAAAATTTAGAGTGTGGAAATTAGGAGGTGTGGAGTTAATAAAAATATTAGTCAGAAGGCTGAAGAGGGGTTGTTGAGGTTGTTTGGTCACTTAGAGAGAATGGATCAAAGCAGAATGACATAGAGAGTGTATAAATCTGTTAGGGAAGGAAGGCATGGTAAGGGTCGTCCTCAAGAAGGTTTTAGGGAGGGGGTAAAGGAGGTTCTGTGAGCAAAGGGCTTGGACTTCCAACAAGCGTGTGTGAGCGTGTTAGGAGTGAATGGAGACGAATGGTATTTGGGACCTGACGAGCTGTTGGAGTGTGAACAGGGTAATATTTAATGAAGGGATTTAGGGAAATTGGTTATTTTATATAAATGGACTTGAGTCCTGGAAATGGGAAGTACAATGCCTGCACTTTAAAGGAGGGGTTTGGGATATTGGCAGTTTGGAGGGATATATTGTGTTGCGACCCCTGAATGCATCACAATGTATATAATGTATATTACCTGTTCATATAATTTTATATTGCCTATATTTGCAATATTGCTTTATATTATTATTTGACTTAGTTATATTATTAAGTAGGATGTAACATTTATATATTATTCACTGCTCATAGTTCATGAGTGTTAAGTAGCTGACGGCCTTGTCTAACTACCGCTCTGCTTGTTTCACTGCCGGCTTCTCTTTGTTGCTGGGCAGCAGCAGTCCACGGAGAGTCACGTGACCAGGGTGGGGTGATCTAGTTGACGTTGCTTCCAACAAGACGTCCCTCTCCAGCGCTCCCTTGCTGGCCCTTGTTGGAAGATCATCTCTGTCACTCTCTTGTTGTTGGTTCTGTATAACTCTGTTCATAGAGCATAGCCTAGATTTAGTGATTTTTGATGTCATACTGAGGTTGTGTCTCATAGACACTCTGAGAAACTCAGGTCCTGAGCTGTAGCTTCTGATGCCGTGTGTTGGTAATTTTGTGAGCGCTGGTCTATTGCAGGTGTTGCTCCTTGGTACTTTGCGATTATTTGTCTGATTACTGACAAACAAAATTCACCATATTTTGGTGTTTTGTTGGTCTTCAACTTGAATATGTTATAAGCATTTAGCATGGAGATATCAACTAGATGGAAAAAAAGTTTTATATACCACTTATAACTCTTGTGTACACAATCAGCAAACCCAATCTGAATGTCACATTTGTCCACTAAGTGCATATTGAGGTTGTAGTCCATGACAGCTGCAGGCTTTAGAATGGGTTCATTGGTCTCTCTGTTGTGCCTGCCACTGTGTGCCATTTTGTTTGGGTGAACTGATGTCAACAATGTGACATCACGTTTGTCATGCCACCGAAATGCCATGATGTCATTGGCAGCAAAGGCTTGCACCTCACCTCTGCGAGTGCCAGCATTGAACCTTGGCATACGTTTACGATTACCATGCACTGTGCCACACACGTCTGTCATGTTCACTCGCAAGAAATCACTGAGTAAGGGGCTTGTGGACCAGTTATCAGTAAATAACATATGCCCCTTACCAAGATATGGTTCCATCATTGTTCTAACCACATCACCAGAGATACCCAATAACTTCATGGTATCTCTCAAAGTATTACTGCCAGTGTACACAATGATATCCAAAACTAGACCACTTCTGCAATCACACAGTACAAATAACTTTATACCAAAGCGTTTCCTCTTGCTTGGTATATATTGCTTGAATGAGAGTCTCCCTTTGAATAAAATCAAGGACTCGTCAATAACAAGCTTCCTGAAGGGATAAAAATACATGCAGCACTTTTGTTTCATGTACATAAACACATTTTTGATCTCATATAACCTGTCGGTTCTGTCAGGCCTGGTTTTGTCTGAAAAGTGTAACATACGTAACAGTATCAGGAAACAATTGACACCTATAATGTCACTAAAACCTGGAGTTGAAATCAGGCATTCTGTTGCCCAGTATGTGGTGACAGTGTGCTTATACACATGTGGCATAAGCATTATTGTGACAAAAAACAGGTACATCTCTGCCACAGTTGTCTCCTTCCGCTGGTGTAGCCGTGATTTTGGTGAGAGAATTGTATTTGCCCTGGTGTATTCATAGTATGTGTTGGTTTCCCTGACAATGATGTCCATCAGGGGTTCATCGAAGAATAACTCTAAGCATTCCAGTTCACTAGCATTGTTCCCAAGTGGACATGATGGCTTTATTCCACTTTGTGTTTCATCAAAGTCATGGGGACTGGGAACAAACTCGTCACCTTCCTGTTAATCCCAGATGCGGTCTGCTGGTGGGTTCTGGATATTGTACCTTGGTTGTGGTTGTGCAGGTTGTGGGAGTGTGGGGTCGGGTGAGGCTGGTTGTTGTTGTGCAGAGTCAGCAGTGAGGGTAGTAGCGTGGCCCGCTGCTGGTGCCACATGGGTCGAGCCACCATAACTATCACCACCACTGCCTGCTCCCTCACTCACATCATTCATACCCATCATAACAATATCGTCATCTTCACTATCAGGTCGTGGTGTAGGACCACGGGATGTGCTCCCAGAGTTTCTCCTTCCCCTTGGAACAGCTTATGAAACACTACCAGACCACATGCTACGTCATACATACTGCCGCTTCACTGGGGAATATTCACCCTCACTGTCACAGCTAGAACTGCTTTCAATGACCTTGAAAATCACTATCACTATCACATTCACTGCTAACATCTGGGTGTTGTACACAACCAAATAGTTTCCTCTTTCGTCCTGGTACAGGCGAACGTGAACGTGAACAAGCCGGCCCAGCACCAGAGGTGGAAAGTTGTGGGTCATCTGGGTTTTCATCACTAATTACGTTATCCTGGGCACTTTTTTCGGTCACACTCACTTCAAAACCCTGGAATTCACTGTCACTGACATTTTCATCGCTGATAGAGCAATCACTTGGGAACAAAAGACCTCCAATCTGCCGAGGAGTGAGGAACTTCTTACCGAGAGGCATGGTGAAAATGGACTGCCAAGATGGTGTTCCCACAATGCACCGCTGAGTTCCAGATTTTTTTTCACAAGGTGCACACCAACCACTGAGACCCATTCTCTCTCATGTAGGCCTACCAGGCCTCTCCCGCTTGATTTGAAGCCGCTAGAATTTATGCGTATAAATATGTCAGAAACAGTGGCGCGTAAGATGTATTTATATGGCGTAAACAGTCAAAGGGTTAAGGGTTAAATACCATAAAAATGTGATATGTGCCTTCAGCACAATACTACTGTACACAGAGAAGTGTAGGAACTTGTATCCTGTATTATATTCAATTGATTACTTTAATTTACTTTGATATTATATGCCTAGACAGCTTTATTGTTATTAATAAACTTATTAAATTTTAATTTCTTTAGTTAGTAGCCTGCCAGTTGTAATCCTGAAGCACTATTGAATCTTACTAAATTCTAATTGATAATTGGACCAGGATACTGACTACTTGTTACAAAAACCCAGTAACAGCCTGGATGCTAGAAGGGCAGTCCTTTCTAGTATTCACTGGAGATCTCTATGCTTATTAGATATCGCGTTTTTTGTAACATGTTGTGTATCTTTATACGTATATACTTCTAAGGTGTTGTATTCTGAGCACCTCTGTAAAAACAGTGATTAGGCGTGAGTGAGGTGAAAGTGTTGAATGATGATGAAAGTATTTTCTTTTTGGGAATTTTCTTTCTTTTTGGGTCACCCTGCCTCGGTGGGAGATGGCCAACATGTTAAAAAAAAAATCCATTTGTTCCCTAGGCTTTCTTAACTTGTTTATCTCACTCCAAAATTTTTTCTTGTTTTCAGCAAAATTTCTTGACAGTGCCTCTCCCACTCTATCATCTGCTCTCTTTTTGCATCTCTCACCACTCTCTTCACCTTTCTTTTACTCTCCATATACTCTGCTCTTCTTATAACACTTCTGCTTTGTAAAAACCTCTCATAAGCTACCTTTTTCTCTTTTATTACACCCTTTACTTCATCATTCCACAAATCACTCTTCTTTCCTCCTGCCCCCACCCTCCTATAACCACAAACTTTTGCCCCACATTCTAATACTGCATTTTTAAAACTATTCCAACCCTCTTCAACCCCCCCACTACTCATATTTGCACTAGCCCACCTTTCTGCCAATAATGATCCGATATATCAGTTGCCCCTCTATAAATATGTACATCCTGATGCCTACCCATCAACCTTTTATCCACCAATACATAATCTGACGAATGGCTAATGGAGGAAAGATTCTTATTCCATTTCCCCATGGATATAAAAGGAAAAGCAATAAGAAGAACTATTAAGATTAAATCAAAGAAAACTCACATGTATGTGTATACATATACATGTACATGTATGTGTAGTGTGACCCAAGTGTAAGTAGAAGTAACAAAACATACCTGTAATATTGCATGTTTATAAGACAGAAAAAAAGACACCAGCAATCCTACCATCATGTAAAACAATTACAGGCTTTCATTTTACACTCACTTGGCAGGATGGTAGTGCCTCCCTGGGTGGTTGCTGTCTACCACCCTACTACTACTAATCATGTGATGTGTGAATTTAAGAAGAATAGAATCTTATGTCACATAATTAATGTTAATGCTAAACTTTTTAAATGTTCATGTACATTTATTTATTTTTATTTTTTTTTTTTTTTTTTTTTTTGAAGCACAGGACATCAGGTCATTTACCATAGGTTGTAGCTAGGGTTCAATCTTCCATCTACTTAAGTGTGAGACACACACTACCTTCTTTTACTCACGAACTTATTGCTTGAGTATTTCAACTGACATGAAGGGTAATCTTGCAGGTTACTTAGAAGTTCTTGGCACAATGTTGGGTCACCAGCCATTGGAAAAGGAATGTTGAATGGAATTGTAACCTACCCAGAAGCAGAGTTACTTATTGCAGAGGGAGCTCAGCGGTACTTTGATGAAGAAAGTCGCGTTCCGTATGCTGTGAGGGATAGAGACTGGATTTCGTATGATGATTCGCAGAGCATCAGGGAAAAGGTATGCTGTTGGAAAATTCAAAGCTAATCCACAATTTGAAAAAGTAACATTAAAGAACATCTAGGGCAGGTTAGGTTAGGTAAAATTCCTCAGGAAAGAGGACAAGTGTTTCCTGATGCTGATCTTAGTCATACGGTGACCCACAGCAAGAGCTTTTGGTCATCTGACTGAGGCCTTCCACTGGCTTACCACAAATAATGATCTACCTTAATTTTTAAGGTAGATAATTATTTGTGTATTTAAGGCTGGTTTGAATCATTATTAATTTGGTTTGAATCATTATTAAATTGGTTTGAATCATTATTAAGTTGGTTTGAATCATTTTCATCTAGTTAATTTGAATTATTAACAAATTCATTGGAATCATTATCAAGATAGTTTGAGTCATTATCAATTTGATTTGAATTATTATCAAGGGTCACCCCGATCCATAAAGGAGGAGACCAAACAGAGTTGAATAACTATAGGCCAATATCCAATTTGCACCCTCTCTCAAAAATCTTCGAAAAATTAATTCATAAACGAATCTACTCCTACCTTATCTCCCATAACATTCTCAACCCCTGCCAATTTTGATTCAGGCCTAATAAAAATACTAATGATGCTATTATACACATGCTAGAACATATATACACTGCAATAGAGAAAAAAGAAGTCCCACTGGGGATCTTCATTGACTTACGTAAAGCTTTTGATACAGTTGACCATGACTTGCTCCACGTAAAATTGTCACACTATGGTATTAGAGGGCACTCCCTCAACTACCTCAAGTCTTACCTCAGCAACAGAAGCCAATATGTGTACGCAAATGGGGCAAGCTCTTCCGCACAACCAATTACAGTTGGTGTCCCACAGGGAAGTGTCCTTGGCCCTCTTCTCTTTCTCCTATACATAAATGACCTACCAAATGCTTCGCAATTACTCAAACCCACACTTTTTGCAGATGACACCACATACGTCTTCTCTCACCCGAGCCCAGTCACGCTAGCCAATACTGTAAACACCGAATTACAGAAAATATCTACCTGGATGAGGACTAACAAACTTACACTAAACATTGACAAAACCTACTTCATTCAGTTTGGTAGCAGAGCTACAGATGTACCTCTTAACATAACGATAAACGGATCACCTATCACAAAGCTAACAGAGGGAAAATTCTTAGGAATCCACCTCGATAATAGACTCAAATTTCATACACATATACAACAAATTTCTAAAAAAATTTCCAAGACTGTAGGCATACTATCGAAGATACGGTACTATGTTCCACAGTCAGCCCTCCTGGCCCTTTATCACTCTCTTATTTACCCCTATCTCACCTATGGAATTTGTGTATGGGGCTCAACAACAACTAACCATCTCAGACCACTAATTACCCAACAAAAGGCTGCAGTTAGAATGATAACAAATTCTCACTACAGGCAGCACACTCCACCAATATTCAAAACACTCAACCTACTCACCATACAAAACATCCATACTTATTATTGCACTTATTACATACATAGAACACTTAACTCTGATATTAACCCTCCCCTCAAACATCTCCTTGCCAACCTCAACAGAACACATGACCATAATACAAGGCACAGATCACTCTTTGATGTTCCTTGTGTCCATCTCACGCTATGCAAAAACTCAATGCACATAAAAGGCCCTAAAATCTGGAATTCATTACCTTTAAATATAAAAGAAACTCTTCCTGTTTATAAATTCAAGTCTCTACTCAAAGTTCACTTACTCACTCAAAACCAAATAAATACTGAATAACTGAACCATATAAATTGTATATCCTAAATGTTACTCACAATTATATCACACAAATGTTAAACCTAACTTTGTTATTTTTTTTAAATACACTACCTAACAGAATACTTCATTCTACTGAATGAACAGCAATGCATGCAACCATATGACCTGTCTTTGTAATACTCATTTGTATTTTATAGTTATCTGTTTACAATAATGTCTTATCACTGATTTCATCATTGCTTAGTTAATCTTAAGTTAATGTTAAGCCAGCCCGTAATGCTATGCATATAAGTGGCTTTGCCATGCTGCTCTTACCTGTATTTTTTGTACCTCTGTTTGTATGCTATAATTTTAAATAAATAAATAAATAAATAAATAAGTTGGTTTGAACCATTATTAAGTTGGTTTGAATCATTGTCAAGTTGGTTTTAATCATTATTAAGTTGGTTTGAATCATTATTAAGTTGATTTGAATCATTGTCAAGTTGGTTTTAATCATTATTAAGTTGATTTGAATCATTACTAAGTTGGTTTGAATCATTATCAAGTTGGTTTGAATCATTACCAAGTTTTTTTGAATCATTATCAAGTTGGTTTGAATCATTATCAAGTTCATTTGAATCATTATCAAGTTGGTTTGAATCATTATCAAGTTGGTTTGAATCATTATCAAGTTGGTTTGAATCATTATCAAGTTGGTTTGAATCATTACCAAGTTTTTTTGAATCATTATCAAGTTGGTTTGAATCATTATCAAGTTGGTTTGAATCATTATCAAGTTGGTTTGAATCATTATCAAGTTGGTTTGAATCATTATCAAGTTGGTTTGAATCATTATCAAGTTGGTTTGAATCATTATCAAGTTGGTTTGAATCATTATCAAGTTGGTTTGAATCATTATCAAGTTGGTTTGAATCATTATCAAGTTGACTGAATCATTATCAAGTTGATTTGAATCATTATGAAGTTGACTGAATCGTTATCAAGTTGGTTTGAATCATTATCAAGTTGATTGAATCATTATCAAGTTGGTTTGAATCATTATCAAGTTCATTTGAATCATTATCAAGTTGGTTTGATTCATTATCAAGTTGGTTTGAATCATTATCAGGTTGATTGAATCATTATCAAGTTGGTTTGAATCATTATCAAGTTGATTGAATCATTATCAAGTTGGTTTGAATCATTATCAAGTTCATTTGAATCATTATCAAGTTGGTTTGAATCGTTATCAAGTTGGTTTGAATCATTATCAAGTTGATTGAATCATTATCAAGTTGGTTTGGGTCATTATCAAGTTGGTGCGAATCATTATTAAGTTGATTTGAATCATTATCAAGTTGGTTTGAATCATTATCAAATTGACTGAATCATTATCAAGTTGATTTGAATCATTATGAAGTTGACTGAATCGTTATCAAGTTGGTTTGAATCATTATCAAGTTGATTGAATCATTATCAAGTTGATTGAATCATTATCAAGTTGGTTTGAATCATTATCAAGTCAAGTCATGAGTCCGGGACAGACGTAAACAACCAAAGTGTCATCTCCCAAGAGCACTTTCCTACAGGTTTACCCATATAAGAAGAAAATATTTCTGTATTAAATATCTAAAGTTTAACATGTTTATCTCTTTCTACAACTTGCCAATTAATTGTGAATTGTTACAACCAGGGAGTTGTACATCCATTACATGTATATACTGCATCTTAAGTAACAAGGAATGTTATAGATTAGCTGCCGGCTTGGTATATATTAAATACAGTAAATATGAGTACAGTGTTTCCTAGATATTTATAGGGAGTCTGCATTTCTAGAGATCTAGACAAAGTGACAATTCTAGTTATACAAAATTTTGTGTACTTGACAAATTTTCTTTCAGATATACAAGAGGGCCCCACCTTACAGCGCTTTACTTTATAGCATTTTGGTAATGAAGCTGTCTTCAGTTATACCCATTCTTCATTTATCCAGACTTCCTATAAGCTAAGGATGAAAATATAAGGTGAGTAATATGTGTACTGTATATGCATTTTTTTAGGCCTAGTTCTATAGTTCGCTTAATATATGATAGTGTAAACATGTTATCAGGCTTTTATATGCATTTGAAAGTGAGAAAAGCTATGTTTCACTTTACAGTGATTTTTACTTTACATCAGTAACCTGGATCCTAACTTACTGTATAAGTGGGGCCCTCCTCTTTGCTCAGTTTTTATATCAGCATAGTCCTTATATTTCACTCTAATCTGGTTAATATTTCATAAAGCATATCGTCATGACATGTTACACTGATTTGCCTAATATTCATTTAAAAAGATGCCAGAGTAAAGGCATTTAATCACTGGAAAAGTTCTTCTTTCAACAAACCGGTCATATCCCACTGAAGCAGGGTGGCCCAAAGGAACAAATGAAAGTTTCTCCTTTTAAATTTAGTAAAATATACAGGAGAAGGGGTTACTAGCCCCTTGCTCCTGGCATTTTAGTCGCCTCGTATGACACTCATGGCTTACAGAGGAAGAATTCTGTTCCACGTCCCCATGGAGACAGGAAAAGTTAGAGAATAATTTAAACATAATCTTATGGTGTATGACCCCATAGTTTAAGGTCATTCATCAAGCCCCACAATTTAGGGTCATGCATCAGTCCCCACAATTTAGAGCAATACATCAAGCTCCACAATTTAAGGTCATGCATCAAACCCCACAATTTAGGGCTATGCACCACACTGCAGGTTAGAGGTTATGTGCCAAGCCCTGCCATTTAACCCTTAAACGGTCCAAACAGATCAACGTTCAAATTCATAGCGCTCCAAAAGTAGATCTACTTTTTTTTACATATTTTCAAATATAACAAAAAAAAATGTAGACAGAAGTTTCTTTTACACGTTTTCAAATGTAAAACAAAAAAGAAGATCTACATTTTTTTACATACTTTCAGATGTTGAAAAAACGTATATATACGTTTGGACTGTTTAAGGGTTAAGGTTCATGCACCAAGCTCCACAATTTAAGGGTTGCACACCAAACCCTACAATTTAAGGGTCTTACACCAAGCCTAAGAAAAATCAGTACAGTCAGAAAGCTAGGTATTTGACGATATCAAAGATTTAGCCAGTATCGATTCTCAGTTATAATCCAATACTGTCAAAACGAGCCAATACCAGTACTAATACCTTGACACACCACTACAGAAAACCCTTAAAGTATTAGATATGAAGTGTTTGTAAATCCAAGGATTTACAAACACTACATATAATCCAAGGATTTGCAACACTTCACATAATCCAAAGATTTACAAACACTACATATAACCAAAGGATTTACAAACACTTCATATAATCCAAGGATTTTTGCATGCGGGTGGCCCAGTGGCCCAGTGGCCTAGTGGCCTGGTGGCTAAAGCTCCCGCTTCACACACGGAGGGCCCGGGTTCAATTCCCGGTGGGTGGAAACATTTCGACACATTTCCTTACACTTGTTGTCCTGTTCACCTAGCAGCAAATAGGTACCTGGGTGTTAGTCAACTGGTGTGGGTCGCATCCTGGGGGACAAGATTAAGGACCCCAATGGAAATAAGTTAGACAGTCCTCAATGACGCTCTGACTTTCTTGGGTTATCCTGGGTGGCTAACCCTCCAGGGTTAAAAATCCAAACGAAATCTTATCTTAACTTATCTAACACTTCACATAATCCAAAGATTTACAAACACTACATATAATCCAAGGATTTACAAACACATCATATAATCCAGGGATTTACAAACACTAAATATAATCCAAGGATTTACAAACACTTCATATAGTCCAAGGATTTACAAACACTACATATAATGTAAGGATTTACAAACACTACATATAATCCAAAGATTTACAAACAGTTAATATAATCCAAGAATTTACAAACAGTTAATATAATCCAAGGATTTACAAACACTTTATATAATCCAAGGATTTACGAATTATTATTTTTTTCATTAACACACTGGCCAATTCCCACCAAGGCAGGGTGGCCCGAAAAAGAAAAACTTTCACCATCATTCACTCCATCACTGTCTTGCCAGAAGGGTGTTTTACACTACAGCTTTTAAACTGCAACATTAACACCCCTCCTTCAGAGTGCAGGCACTGTACTTCCCATTGCTGAATATAATCCAAGGATCTCTCATTTGATAATAAGGAAGCTCACAAATTTGCAGGTGCAAATATATTATAGAATTAATTATTTTCTGCCATGTGTGAAATGACTTGATAAATTGTAATGAGAGGATTGTAAACAACCCACTGCACTGACGACTCCAGCCCACAAGAAGCCAGTGGTAACACTAATAGGCCAGTGTGTTGTTCACTGTACCATGCTAGATTAATGCAATTCATCCAGCTTTGTATATTTCTATACAGTTTTGTTTTAACACATCGGTTGTTTCCCACTGAGACAGAGTGACCCAAAAAGGAAGAAACGCTTTTATCATCACTCACTTGATCACTGTCTTGCCAGAGGCATGCCAATACTACTGTTAAAAAACCGCAGCATGTCTCCACTTCTCCTTTTATACAATATAGGAATGAAATAGACTTCCAGACAGGCACCGCTTATACAGCAAGTTAGGTTCCAGGTGACTGCTGCAAAGCAAAATTGCTGTAAAGTGAAACATAGTGGTTTTTTCACTTTCAAATACATATAAAAGCCTAATAACCTCCTTACACTATCATATAAAAAGTGAGCAATAGAGCTAGGCCTAATAAATGCATATACAGTCTCTCTTCACTTAACAATGGAGTTCTGTTCCTAGGACCACATTGGTAAACGAATTCATCGCAAAATAAGGAACATACTATAATGGTAGTGGATTTGTGTCAACCATCATTGATAATGTTTTAATGTCGCCTTGGCACCATTTACAACATTTCTGGTATACAGTGGACCCCCACCTTACGATATTAATCCGTTCCTGAGAGCTCATCGTATGCTGAAATTATCGTAAGGTGAATTAATTTTCCCCATAAGAAATAATGGAAATCAAATTAATCCATTCAAGGCACCACAAAGTATGAAAAAAAAAAAATTTTTACCACATGAAATATTAATTTTAATACACACAAACTGACACTTACCTTTATTGAAGATCTGGTGATGATTGATGGGATGGGAGGAGAGGAGAGTGTGGAAGTTGTTAATGTTTAGAAGGGGAATCCCCTTCCATTAGGACTTTAGGTAGCACGTCCTTTTCCGGGGTTACTTCCCTTCTTCTTTTAATGCCACTAGGACCAGCTGACCATGGTGCAGCAACAGCTGATCGTGGTGCAGCAACAGCTGACTTTGGTGCAGCAGCAGCTGACCATGGTGCAGCAACTGATGACAGTGGTGCAGCAGCAGCTGACTGTGGTGCAGCAGCAGCTGACCGTTGTGCAACAGCAGCTCACCGTGGTTCAGCAACATCTGAATGGTGCAGCAACAGCTGACCGTGGTGCAGCAACAGCTGATGGTGGTGTAGCAGCAGCTGACTGTGGTGTAGCAGCAGCTGACTGTGGTGCAGCAGCAGCTGACCGTGGTGCAACAGCAGCTGACCGTGGTTCAGCATCAGCTGACTGGTACAGCAACAGCTGACCGGGGTGTAGCAACAGCTGACCATGGTGCAGCAACAGCTGACCGTGGTGCAGCAACAGCTGACTGTGGTGCAGCAACAGCTGACGGTGGTGCAGCAGCAGCTGACCGTGGTACGATAGTACATATTTCTCACCCTTTTTACCACAGAGTTGGCACTAGAAGCTTTCTTTGGGCCCATGGTGGCTTATTTAGCAGTTACAAGAGCTATAAACAATGGAATAATACAAAATGTATAGAATGTATGCATGCAACTGGCCACCCTGGCTTGTAAACAATGACGGCAGGGCTGGATGGATAGGATCGGGATGAGTCATGTTGGTCAGAAACAGCTGATGGTGGTGCAGCAGCAGCTGACCATGGTGCAGCAACAGCTGACAGTGGTGCAGCAGCAGCTGACTGTGGTGCAGTAACAGCTGACTGTGGTGCAGCAACAGCTGACTGGTGCAGCAACAGCTGATGGTGGTGCAGCAGCAGCTGACCGTGGTACAATAGTACATATGTATTTCTCACCCTTTTTACCAAAGGGTTGGCACTAGAAGCTTTCTTTGGGCCCATGGTGGCTTATTTAGCAGTTACAAGCACTATAAACAATGGAATAATACAAAATGTATCGAATGTATGCATGCAAGTGGCCACCCTGGCTTGTAAACAATGACAGCAGCCCAGCTGAGGCGCTCAGGCTAGACGGACAGGTTTGGGATGAGTCATGTTGGTCAGAAACAGCTGATGGTGGTGCAACAGCAGCTGACTGTGGTGCAGCAGCAGCTGATGGTGGTGCAGCAGCAGCTGACCATGGTGCAGCAACAGCTGACTGGTGCAGCAACAGCTGACCGTGGTGCAGCAGCAGCTGATGGTGGTGTAGCAGCAGCTGACTGTGGTGCAGCAGCAGCTGACCATGGTGCAACAGCAGCTGACTGTGGTTCAGCAACAGCTGACTGGTGCAGCAACAGCTGACTGTGGTTCAGCAGCAGCTGACTGTGGTGCAGCAGCAGCTGACCGTGGTGCAGCAGCAGCTGACCGTGGTGCAGCAGCATCTGACCATGGTTCAGCAACAGCAGACTGTGGTGCAGCAGCAGCTGACTGTGGTACAGCAACAGCTGACGGTGGTGCAACAACAGCTGACCGTGGTGCAGCAGCAGCTGACCATGGTATGATAGTACGTATTTCCCACCCTTTTTACATACGATCGCTTGAGAGATGGTATCTCCTGCTATCTGTTTTTCGTTTATCCACACCAGTAACAGTCTCGCAACATCTTCGAGTACTTGTGATCTCTGTTTCGAAAACAAACTTGCACCTTTTGCAAGAACAGCTTCCTTGATTGCCGTTTTGTTGGCCACAATAGTAGCAATGGTTGATTGGGGTTTGGTATACAACCTGGCCAGCTCAGAGACACTCACTCCACTTTCGTACTTAGCAATTATCTCTTTCTTTATTTCCATAGTAATTTTCACCTTTTTTACTGCATGGTTGACACTAGAAGCTTTCTTGGGGCCCATGGTGACTTATTTTGCAGGTGCAATCACTAAAAACGCTGTGATAATATGAAATGTTCCGATTGTATGCGTGGATGCGACCTCACTGGCTGGCTTGTAAACACTGGCACCCACGGGGCAGCTGAGGCGCGCTCAGACAAATCGCGTGAGGTGAGGCAAAATTTTTGCATTAAAATGTATTGTATGGTGGATTTAACGTAAGGTGATGCCATCGTATGGTGGGAGTCCACTGTATTTTTAAACATTTATACAGCAGTGTACTATGTATTGTAATAAACAAAATGGAGAAAATCAGCTCTAATATACATTATTTAGGTATTCATACTGGTCAGAGAACCCATTGTAAGTCTGAGTCATCAGTATATATAAAAATATGGTTATAAATAATGATAATTTTTAAAGGGGTGGACCGGTAAGCCAGTGGAAGGCCTCGGTCAGATGACCAAAGCTCCAAAGGCGGGTCATCATCTGACTAAGACCCGCGTCACGAAACATTTATTCTGTTTCCTGACGAACCTTACCTAACCTAACCTGAGTCATCAGTAAACGAGTACGTTGCTAAGTTAGGAGAGGCTGTATACTACAAACATTACTTACCACAAAATATTTTCATCCTTAGCTCATAATAAGTTGTGAATATATTTGTTGAAGTAAGTCTAAATGAAGTACGTATGGTTATACAATGGAACCTCCACTCGCAAGTTTAATCTGTTCTCTAACCTTGCTCATACCTGAATTTGCTCGTTTGCAGAGTCAATTTTCCTTATTTAAATTAATTGAAATGCAATTAATCTGTTCCAGTGGAATTCCAGGCACCGCAAAATACTTCAATAATTTCCCTAATATCAACTCTACGACTTATTTATCTATCACAATTCATCTAATATGACATAATAAACAATATAAATAACATAGAAACCTGATATATGCTCTAGAATGAATAAAATATATCATTCATGTAGTGGTATCGTTGGCGGCGGACAAGGATTTTGTCTGGAGACAGGACAAAATACTCCTTGAATAATTTTGCTAATTCACACAAAAAGTAGAAGATTTAATGTTATGCAGACTGCTGCATTATTGTAATAATTGTATAAATAATGTCAAACCATTCAAGACTGCATATTGAATTGAACATAGCCAAAAAATTGAACATTTCTGCTACTCTGAGCTCAATTTCAAGGTACTTTTTGTCGTGAAATCAATCAAAATCATATCTATTTCTGTAGTATATCTTCCATTCTATCAAATAAGACCAAAAAAATGAGAATACAACCATAAAAACCATACGAAAATACCGCTAAGGGGTGGCTAATTGCTGAGAAGTGAACTCCATTATTTATGTTCTGATTTCTTTCATTTTTGGTGTACATTAAGAAGCAAGTTTCCATCACACATTGCCGAAGTTTCAATAAGATAGTCCAACAAATAAACGAGATCCAATTCCCTAGATCACAAGCAAGAGCCCCTCACCTGTGTCAAGGAACCTCCCTTGAGGCCCACTTGCTTATGGAAATTTCGCTCATGTATGGAAGCAAAAAATTGACCAAGCGACTGCTTGTATTTGGAAAAACTCGCGGGTGGATGCACTCGCAAGTGGAGGTTCCACTGTAATTGAAAAATGCTGAAGTGAGACGAAATGCTATGAAGCAAAGCGCTGTAAAGTGGGGCCCTCCTGTACTTAGATGAATCTTATTAGTCCAGCATGGTCCACTGGATAGTTTTAGGACTGGCTTGTCATGGGTTTGAGTCCTTAGTGTAGCGAGATGTGAGAAATATTTTCAATGTATATTTTGGGATACTCAAAAAATATTTTCCAACAGGCACTGTGGGTCAAAAAATCTGGGTTTGCTGGAGTTATGACCTGGAACCTGAACTGTGATGACTGGGCTGGAAAAAGCCATGGCAAGAAATTCGAACTTCACAACATTATCAAAGATGTTCTCTTTGACAACGAGACTATTGACAACACAACATAATGTGTCAGTTGTCAAGTAAATGCATTAGAAAACTGACAGATTGAATAACAAGACACTTGGGCAACATATGAGAATCTTTATTGAGGAAATGTTTTGCCAGCCAGTGGCTTCTTCAGTCCAATACAAAGATGAACGGCAGAAGAAGAGGAGTAGTTGGAGGCATTCAATCCCTCAGCCTGAAGCTGATGTGGTCAGTCTATCAATCTTGAGAAAAGTACAGCATATGCTCAGAGAAGTGACTTATATACTTCAGGCAGGCAAGTTAAAGCAGAAGGAGGCAGAGTCACAGTGGAAACATCCACTAGTGTAAATGAGTCATGTCTACAGGTGAGACTAGTGTTGAAGAATTCCTTGTATCCAGATCCCATGATGTTGCAGCATCTGACACATGCGATAAATGGTTTAGAAAACTGACAAGTTAAAGAATGAGACTTCTTCTTTCAATGCACCGACCATATCCCACTGAGGCAGGGTGGCCCAAAAGGAAAAATGAAAGTTTCTCCTTTTACGTTTAATAACATATATAGGAGAAGGGGTTACTAGCCCCTTGCTCCCAGCATTTTAGTCATCTCTTATGACACACATGGCTTATGGAGGAAGAATTCTGTTCAACTTTCCCATGGAAATAAGAGGAAATAAACAAGAACAAGAACTAGTAAGAAAATAGAAGAAAACCCAGAGGGGTGTGTATATATATAGATATGTTCTTATACATGCATGTGTAATGTGACATAAGTGCAAGTAGAAGTAGCAAGATGTACCTAAAATCTTGCATGTTTATGAGACAGAAAAAAGACACCAACAAGCCTACCATCATGTAAAATAATTACAGGCTTTTCTTTTACATGAAGAATGAGACACTTGTGCAATATTTGGGAATCTTTATTGATGAAATGTTTCACCAGGCTGAGGGATTGATTTTCACAAACTCCTCCTCCTCATCCACCATTCTTCTTTGCATTGGACTGAAAAAGTCATTGGTTAGTTAAATGTTTCCATATTGTGTCAGTCCTGAAGTGATGCCTAGACCAGTGCCTTCATAAAAAATGTAGAAATTTGATTATATTTTTATGCTGTTTTCAGTGTCTTTACATTTTTTAATATGTTCACAGTATATCAGTTTTTTTTACTATGAACACAGTGCATTCCTTCAAACTTGCAAGCAGTATTATATTATAAACTTTTATCCTGTGTAAGTCATAAATTTTAGAATATTTAGTATCATGCTCAGGATTTGGGGCTGTCCAGCCTTTCCTCAGGTTGAATCTGGTTGATTCTCATTCCCCAGGGTGCTGCATGACCCCTACAGGTTTAGTTCTCCCCCCAGGTAATAGAGTAAGCATTATTTTCATTTGGGAGTCTTAGCTTTGTACTTTTTCCAAAGAAGTGGAGTGAAACAGCTCCCATAACCAAAGATTCAGCAGAAAATGTTTGTATCCTGTAATAACATGTAGAATCTAGTCTAGCAGTGAGGTGTGTGATTGTCTCGTTCCTGTTTTACTATAACATAGTACAGCTGTTTGAGTTTGTTAAGATTGTAAACATGTATTAGCAGTTAGATGTTTTCATGTTACAGAGGGAACAGGTAAAACATTTAGGATAATTAATATCAGAGAACCTAAGATATATATAAGAAAAGTATAGCAAAGCTATTGTAGCCAGGGCCTGGAAAATGTCAGGGATGAATTACGAAAATGTTCAGGACAAGAGCTGCCACTTCAGTAATAGCAATGTAATTTTAAGCTCATGTGTGCTCTCTTGTTTAAAATACTTGAATTTCTCAGGACTTAGTCTCTGCAACAGAGACTGGAAAGATGTCTCAGTCTTTACTTGGTAAATACTTGAAGTCCAAGTCTACAATTTTTCTTTTACCATACTGACTGTCTCTCACCAAGGTAGAGTGATCCATGACAAGGAACACTCATCATCATTCATTCAATAACTCTTGCAACAAGCTCCTTTTTTTTTTTTGACACACTGAAAAACTCTCATCTGGGCAGGTGACAAAAATAAAAGAAGAAACATTCACCATCACTCATTCAATCTCTGTCTTCCCAGAAGTGTGGCCCACATCACAGTTCTTGAAAGGTGTTTCAGGTCATTTTTTTTTCTAACACATCGGCCGATTCCCACCAAGGCAGGGTGGCCCGAAAAAGAAAAACTTTCATCATTCACTCCATCACAGTTTATAAAACTGCAACATTAATACCCCTCCTTCAGAATGCAGACACTGTACTTCCCACCTCCAGGACTCAGGTCCGACCTTCCCGTTTCCCTGAATCCCTTCATAAATGTTACTTTGTTCACACTCCAACAGCACGTCAGATATTAAAAAGCATTTGTCTCCATTCACTCCTATCAAATACGCTCACACATGCTTGCTGGAAGTAAAAGCCCCTCGCACACAAAACCTCCTTTACCCCCTCCCTCCAACCTTTCCTAGGTCGACCCCTACCCCGCTTTCCCCCCACTACAGATTTATACACTCTCGAAGTCATTCTGTTTCGTTCCATTCTCTCTACATGTCTGAACCACCTCAACAACCCCTTCTCAGCCCTCTTGATAATAGCTTTGGTAATCTTGCACCTTCTCCTAATTTCCAAACTACGAATTCTCTGTATTATATTCACACCACACATTGCCCTCAGACGTGACATCTCACTGCCTCCAGCCTTCTCCTCGCTGCAACATTCATCACCCATGCTTCACACCCATATAAGAGTGTTGGTATAACTATACTCTCATACATTCTCCTCTTTGCTTCCATGGACAAAGTTCTTTGTCTCCACAGACTCCTAATTGCACCACTCACCCTTTTCCCCTCATCAGTTCTGTGATTCACCTCATCCTTCATAGACCCATCTGCTCACACATCCACTCCTAAATATCTGAAACATTCTCCTCCTCCATACTCTCTCCCTCCAATCTGATATCCAATCTTTCGTCACCTGATCTTTTTGTTATCTTCATAACCTTACTCTTTCCTGTATTCACTTTTAATTTTCTTCTTTTACACACCCTACCAAATTCTTCCACCAATCTCTGCAACTTCTCTTCAGAATCTCCCAAGAGCACAGTGTCATCAGCAAAAAGCAGCTGTGACAACTCTCACTTTGTGTTTGATTCTTTATCTCTTAACTCCACACCTCTTGCCAAGACCTTCGCATTCACTTCTCTTACAACCCCATCTATAAATATATTGAACAACCATGGTGACAACACACATCCTTGTCTAAGGCCTACTTTTACTGGGAAATAATCTCTCTCTTTCCTACATACTCTAACCAAAGCCTCACTTTCCTCATAAAAACTCTTCACTGTTTTAGTAACCAACCTCCTATACCATACACCTGCAACATCTGCCACATTGACCCCCTATCCACCCTGTCATATGCCTTTTCCAAATCCATAAATGCCACACAAACCTCTTTAGCCTTATCTGAATATTGTTCAGGTCTAAAGCCATCAAAAAACAACAAAATTCCTTACATCAAGGGACTGCTCACAGAATCAAATGCAATGTTTGCATTTGATTCCGTGACCATTTGATTCTGCCATACACTTTACCAGGTATACTCAACAGACTTCTTTCTTTCTTTCAACACACCGGCCGTATCCCACCGTTGGCCCAAAAGGAAAAACGAAAGTTTCTCCTTTTACATTTAGTGATATATACAGGAGAAGGGGTTGCTAGCTCCTTGCTCTGGGCATTTTAGTCACCTCTTATGACATGCATGGCTTATGGAGGAAGAATTCTGTTCCACTTCTGCATGGAAGCTCAACAGACTTATCCCCCTATAATTTTTACACTCTCTTTTGTTACCTTTGCCTTTATACAGTGAAACTATGCATGCTCTCTGCCAATCCCTAGGTACCTTACCCTCTTCCATACATTTATTAAATAATAGCACCAACCACTCCAAAACTATATCCCCACCTGCTTTCAACATTCCTGTCTTTATCCCTTCAATCTCAACTGCCTTACCCCCTTTCATCCTACCCACTGCCTCATGAACTTTCTCTACACTCACAACTGGCTCATTCTCACTCGTACAAGATGTTATTCCTCCTTGCCCTATACACGAAATCACAGCTTCCCTATCTTCATCAACATTTAGCAATTCCTCAAAATATTCCCTCCATCTTCCCAATACCTCTAACTCTCCATTTAATAACTCTCCTCTCCAATTTTTAACTGACAAATCCATTTGTTCTCTAGGCTTCCTCAACTTGTTAATCTTGCTCCAAAATTTTTTCTTATTTTCAACAAAATTTGTTGATAACATCTCACCCACTCTCTCATTTGCTTTCTTTTTACATTGCTTCACCACTCTCTTAACCTCTCTTTTTTTTCTTCATATACTCTTCCCTCCTTGCATCACTTCTTCTTTGTAAAAACCTCTCATATGCTAACTTTTTCTCCCTTACTGCTCTCTTTACATCATCATTCCACCAATCGTTCTTCTTCCCTCCCCTCCTCCTGTTTAACCCTTTCAGGGTCCCCAGGCCCTCTCCCAGACTTGTTCTCAGGGTTGCCCAAATTTCAAAAAAAAATTATTTTTTCTTATGAAAACATAGAGAATCTTTTCTCGATCATAATGACACCAAAAGTATGAAATTTGATGGAGAACTTAGGGAATTATGCTCTCGCGAAGTTAAGCGGTGCGTAATCGATGTGTCGCTTCAGCGATTTTGCCCACTTTGAGGCCCTATTTTCGGCCAATTCCAATGTACTAGTCAATTCTTTAACTATTTCGCTAGAGCTCCATTTTTTCTATCGAATGAGTACAAGAAACCACCCATTTACCGATTTCAACCATCCAATACAGTGGTCAGAATTAAAAAATTTTGCCAATTTCACACAAATTTCAAAAAATGCCAATTTCCAAATAGGGTCCAGAATAAACAAGAAAGACATTCCTGGCACTAAAATAACATTTCCTCTGTTCATTAGTCACGTCCTCACGCCCCTCTTACATTGTTTTGCTTTCCACTTTGAATTTTTATTCTCACAAAAAATAGAAAATTTACTGTTATGCAGACTACTACATTAGTGTAGAGATGGTATAAATAATAATAGCGCACTTGTGAAAGAATATTAGACTCACCAGTTGACGTGTATTGGGACGATATGCATGATTTGTTTACTTTTGAACTTTGGTAAAAATCAAACATTTCTGCTATTTTGAGCTCAATTTCAAGGTACTTTTCATTGTAAAACCAGTGAAAATCATCTCAATTTCTGTAATATGTCTTCCATTCTATAAAACGAGACCAGGAAAACTATAATAAAGCAATAAATACCATACGAAAATACAGTGCAAAGTCGCTGTTTTAATCCAAAAACATGGTCAAAGTTTTTTTTTCTCATTACCCACTGTGTGCTGCAGGATTTTTTTTTTATACTGCACACACTGACCATAGACCCATTCTTTCTTTATATGTAGGCCTACCAGCTTTCTCTCACTAGATTTGAGGGCGCTAGAATTTAGGCGATACTAGTATGTCAAAAACCCTGGTGCCTAAGCCATACTAGTATCGTCCAAACCCCTGAAAGGGTTAAAGTTTTATAAAATCATGTTTCACTCTGTAGAGCTTAATCAAGTCGTATTTCACTCTGTAGAGATTTATTAAGTCATGATTTATTAAGTCAGACCCACAACATCCGCAGCTTTCCTTCAGTATGCAGGCACTGTGCTTCTCCCACCTCTAGGACTTAAGTCTGGCTAACCGGTTTTCTTGAATGTTACAATCAAGTTACCAAAACCACTTGCCTCCGCTCACCTCTAATGCACTCGCACAGTTCTTGGATATTCAAGCCGCTAGCATTCAAAACCTTTTTCCCTGTCCTTCTAATCCTACCTGGGATGACTTGCTAACCCTCATTACCCACACCTATGATTCATACACCCTTCTAATCAGTCTGTTTTACTCCATCCTCACTTACCTTCCCAAATTACCTCCAAAACCCTCCTCAGTCCTCTGAATTATATTTCATGGCAAACCACATCTACTTCCTATTTCCTCACTATGAATTCTCTGCATAATATTCATCCCACACTTTGTCCTCTAAGACGACATCTCCAGTGCGTTATACATAGCGTAAATTGATGTAGGATAATCCAAAAATTCCAGGCAAAGTGCTATACAGT
>NW_027199805.1:2500-27857 GCF_038502225.1 Cherax quadricarinatus | reverse complement strand
AGTAATTATCCGAGACAATATTTTGATCACTAGGCAAGAGTCTCAGTCCCATCATGACATTGATTTCACGTGTTCTATCAATTCCGTCAATGGCTTTATTGTATTGCTTACTAATCTATGTATACTAAGCACACTTTTTTTTTAAATTTCTAACATTTGCACTAAAGTTGAGATTGTATCCTACAACAGTTCTGAGAGCTTTAAGTCTATTTTTAAATTGTTGCTTAATTCTATTGACAGTTGCTAACTGTGCTATCGTTTTGTCAAGTAAACGTAGCGCAGAATTCTGTTACTTATTTAACATTGACAAATGGTATGTTGATACTGACAAGATGTGGATAAAATTCACTTACGTACAGTTCCTGAACTATACACAAGTGTATTTTCGTTTAACATTGTCAGTATTTCTTATTTTTCTGGTGAACGCCAGACTGCAGGCAAATTTTACAACCCTCTGCGTACAGTCGTTTACACCTCTATGATTACTCTCTTGTGTTTTTCATAATTTTTATTCCCATTTAGAAGCTACGGTCTGAGAGGTAGTAGGTTGGTAGACAGCAACCACCCAGGGAAGTACTACCGTCCTGCCAGATGACTGTGAAACAGAAACCTGTAACTGTTTTGCATGATGGTAGGATTGCTGTTTTCTTTTTCTGTCTCATAAACACGCTAGATAACAGGGATATCTTGCTACTCCTACTTACACTTTGGTCACACTTCACAGACACGCACATGCATATATATATACATACATCTAGGTTTTTCTCCTTTTTCTAAATAGCTCTTGTTCTTCTTTATTTCTTCTATTGTCCATGGGGAAGTGGAAAAGAATCTTTCCTCCGTAAGCCATGCGTGTCGTATGAGGCGACTAAAATGCCGGGAGCAATGGGCTAGTAACCCCTTCTCCTGTAGACATTTACTAAAAAAGAGAAGAAGAAAAACTTTATAAAACTGGGATGCTTAAATGTGCGTGGATGTAGTGCGGATGACAAGAAACAGATGATTGCTGATGTTATGAATGAAAAGAAGTTGGATGTCCTGGCCCTAAGCGAAACAAAGCTGAAGGGGGTAGGGGAGTTTCAGTGGGGGGAAATAAATGGGATTAAATCTGGAGTATCTGAGAGAGTTAGAGCAAAGGAAGGGGTAGCAGTAATGTTGAATGATCAGTTATGGAAGGAGAAAAGAGAATATGAATGTGTAAATTCAAGAATTATGTGGATTAAAGTAAAGGTTGGATGCGAGAAGTGGGTCATAATAAGCGTGTATGCACCTGGAGAAGAGAGGAATGCAGAGGAGAGAGAGAGATTTTGGGAGATGTTAAGTGAATGTATAGGAGCCTTTGAACCAAGTGAGAGAGTAATTGTGGTAGGGGACCTGAATGCTAAAGTAGGAGAAACTTTTAGAGAGGGTGTGGTAGGTAAGTTTGGGGTGCCAGGTGTAAATGATAATGGGAGCCCTTTGATTGAACTTTGTATAGAAAGGGGTTTAGTTATAGGTAATACATATTTTAAGAAAAAGAGGATAAATAAGTATACAAGATATGATGTAGGGCGAAATGACAGTAGTTTGTTGGATTATGTATTGGTAGATAAAAGACTGTTGAGTAGACTTCAGGATGTACATGTTTATAGAGGGGCCACAGATATATCAGATCACTTTCTAGTTGTAGCTACACTGAGAGTAAAAGGTAGATGGGATACAAGGAGAATAGAAGTATCAGGGAAGAGAGAGGTGAAGGTTTATAAACTAAAAGAGGAGGCAGTTAGGGTAAGATATAAACAGCTATTGGAGGATAGATGGGCTAATGAGAGCATAGGCAATGGGGTCGAAGAGGTATGGGGTAGGTTTAAAAATGTAGTGTTAGAGTGTTCAGCAGAAGTTTGTGGTTACAGGAAAGTGGGTGCGGGAGGGAAGAGGAGCGATTGGTGGAATGATGATGTAAAGAGAGTAGTAAGGGAGAAAAAGTTAGCATATGAGAAGTTTTTACAAAGTAGAAGTGATGCAAGGAGGGAAGAGTATATGGAGAAAAAGAGAGAGGTTAAGAGAGTGGTGAAGCAATGTAAAAAGAGAGCAAATGAGAGAGTGGGTGAGATGTTATCAACAAATTTTGTTGAAAATAAGAAAAAGTTTTGGAGTGAGATTAACAAGTTAAGAAAGCCTAGAGAACAAATGGATTTGTCAGTTAAAAATAGGAGAGGAGAGTTATTAAATGGAGAGTTAGAGGTATTGGGAAGATGGAGGGAATATTTTGAGGAATTGTTAAATGTTGATGAAGATAGGGAAGCTGTGATTTCGTGTATAGGACAAGGAGGAATAACATCTTGTAGGAGTGAGGAAGAGCCAGTTGTGAGTGTGGGGGAAGTTCGTGAGGCAGTAGGTAAAATGAAAGGGGGTAAGGCAGCCGGGATTGATGGGATAAAGATAGAAATGTTAAAAGCAGGTGGGGATATAGTTTTGGAGTGGTTGGTGCAATTATTTAATAAATGTATGGAAGAGGGTAAGGTACCTAGGGATTGGCAGAGAGCATGCATAGTTCCTTTGTATAAAGGCAAAGGGGATAAAAGAGAGTGCAAAAATTATAGGGGGATAAGTCTGCTGAGTATACCTGGTAAAGTGTATGGTAGAGTTATTATTGAAAGAATTAAGAGTAAGACGGAGAATAGGATAGCAGATGAACAAGGAGGCTTTAGGAAAGGTAGGGGGTGTGTGGACCAGGTGTTTACAGTGAAACATATAAGTGAACAGTATTTAGATAAGGCTAAAGAGGTCTTTGTGGCATTTATGGATTTGGAAAAGGCGTATGACAGGGTGGATAGGGGGGCAATGTGGCAGATGTTGCAAGTGTATGGTGTAGGAGGTAGGTTACTGAAAGCAGTGAAGAGTTTTTACGAGGATAGTGAGGCTCAAGTTAGAGTATGTAGGAAAGAGGGAAATTTTTTCCCAGTAAAAGTAGGCCTTAGACAAGGATGTGTGATGTCACCGTGGTTGTTTAATATATTTATAGATGGGGTTGTAAGAGAAGTAAATGCGAGGGTCTTGGCAAGAGGCGTGGAGTTAAAAGATAAAGAATCACACACAAAGTGGGAGTTGTCACAGCTGCTCTTTGCTGATGACACTGTGCTCTTGGGAGATTCTGAAGAGAAGTTGCAGAGATTGGTGGATGAATTTGGTAGGGTGTGCAAAAGAAGAAAATTAAAGGTGAATACAGGAAAGAGTAAGGTTATGAGGATAACAAAAAGATTAGGTGATGAAAGATTGAATATCAGATTGGAGGGAGAGAGTATGGAGGAGGTGAATGTATTCAGATATTTGGGAGTGGACGTGTCAGCGGATGGGTCTATGAAAGATGAGGTGAATCATAGAATTGATGAGGGGAAAAGAGTGAGTGGTGCACTTAGGAGTCTGTGGAGACAAAGAACTTTGTCCTTGGAGGCAAAGAGGGGAATGTATGAGAGTATAGTTTTACCAACGCTCTTATATGGGTGTGAAGCATGGGTGATGAATGTTGCAGCGAGGAGAAGGCTGGAGGCAGTGGAGATGTCATGTCTGAGGGCAATGTGTGGTGTGAATATAATGCAGAGAATTCGTAGTTTGGAAGTTAGGAGGAGGTGCGGGATTACCAAAACTGTTGTCCAGAGGGCTGAGGAAGGGTTGTTGAGGTGGTTCGGACATGTAGAGAGAATGGAGCGAAACAGAATGACTTCAAGAGTGTATCAGTCTGTAGTGGAAGGAAGGCGGGGTAGGGGTCGGCCTAGGAAAGGTTGGAGAGAGGGGGTAAAGGAGGTTTTGTGTGCGAGGGGCTTGGACTTCCAGCAGGCATGCGTGAGCGTGTTTGATAGGAGTGAATGGAGACAAATGGTTTTTAATACTTGACGTGCTGTTGGAGTGTGAGCAAAGTAACATTTATGAAGGGGTTCAGGGAAACCGGCAGGCCGGACTTGAGTCCTGGAGATGGGAAGTACAGTGCCTGCACTCTGAAGGAGGGGTGTTAATGTTGCAGTTTAAAAACTGTAGTGTAAAGCACCCTTCTCGCAAGACAGTGATGGAGTGAATGAGGGTGAAAGTTTTTCTTTTTCGGGCCACCCTGCCTTGGTGGGAATCGGCCAGTGTGATAATAACAGAGATTTTCGGGCAAATTAGGTCAGTTTTGTCCCAGAATGCGACCCTCACCAGTCGACTAACACCCAGGTACCTATTTTACTGATGGGTGAACATAGACAACAGGTGTAAAGAAACACGCCCAGTGTTTCTACCTTCGCTGGGAATCTAACCCAAACCCTCACCGTGTTAAAAGAGCTTTATCCACCAGGACGCGGGACACCGTAATGATACATATGAACTCAAGACGAAATGAACTCTCTCTTCCCTTAATAGATTCAGAAAAGACATACGATGGATAATAAAGAGAAATGACATTGTTAGTGTTGCAAATTTATGATAAAGGGAATAAGTTGTGTATTTTATTTGCTGAGACTCGCTAACAGATTTGGATTACTTGAAGAGAAAGGTAATATCATAGTGAGGTAGGCCTAAGACGGGGATGTATGATGCTTGCGTGAGGTAGGCCTAAGACGGGGATGTATGATGCTTGCGTGAGGTAGGCCTAAGACGGGGATGTATGATGCTTGCGTGAGGTAGGCCTAAGACGGGGATGTATGATGCTTGCGTGAGGTAGGCCTAAGACGGGGATGTATGATGCTTGCGTGAGGTAGGCCTAAGACGGGGATGTATGATGCTTGCGTGCTTGTATATTTTGGTCTCCAGGAAAGGTGCCTTGGAATGGTTCCTTTTTTTTCAATTTTTTTTTGTTAGTTTTACCTTTACATTATCCTTTCGTTCATGCCACAAATCCTCATCCGACCAGTTTCAAACTTTCAAAGCTAGTGTACAGTAACTAGGACAATATTCTTGGCACAATTGACATGTGCAGGTACCATATTGTCAAAGTTGTTGAACTCACTCCCAGCATCCTGGGATGGTTCTGATAACTACCAAAACCCTCTGTGGTGTAGCTTTCAATTAAGAAATTATTTCTAATTCTGAAAGTAAAATTTAAGTGGCATTGTATCTGAAAATTATATGTAAAAAATAGTTAACATTTGATTCCTGATTAATTATGGGTTCGAACACGTGGATAGGGTAAAGAAATACTCACGTAGGCTGGTAGTACGTATAATTACGGATAATGTGGGAAGCGCCAAACAGCCGTGACCTGCCTCCTTGCTCTCTCTCGTAAGACTGACTAACCCCAGTACCCATATGTGAGGGGGTGTTTGAAATACTGCTGTGGTCAGCAGCAATATGAATACAGACAGTGATTCACGCAGAGACGGTTGGTAGTGAGTCATCTACTGGTACACTGGTTACTGGTAACTGGTTACTACTACTGAGAGCTCGGCGACGCTAACGTATGTCGTCCCGACATACAACTAATACAAACTAGAGATGGCAGGTATACGGCTTGGGCTGATTCTATACAATGTCAAAGTACACAACAATTGAACATTATAACATACATAAGTAGAACATTGGAATGGAAGCTTACGTAACTGAAACTGTAATGCAATACAAGGTATAATATAGCACAACTCACAACGTTGAGATTACACAGTAGAAGTGATAAAAAAAAAATTTGATCGATCGATCTGTATTCATGTGATCTACGGATTCTGAGGAAGGAATATATACAAAGAAAGAAGTGTTTAACAGAAAGGCAGATTCGGTGCACTCAAATCTAGACTGTTAACTCTCAGAATTCGGAGAGAACGTGAACACAAAAAAAAATTCTTGAATACTGATAAGTTGATACTGTAATTATTCATCTATACAGGTTATTTACATTTAACCCCAACTCTGCTAGGGTAAGATTGACATATGCAGAATGGGTGTCATCTCTGGGAGGATCAAACTCTGTTGCACTGGCTAACTCATGCTGTATTTGAGGCAAATCTGAATTGGAAGTTACAAATGATACTTGAGGATTTCTCAATACCTGTCGTGTACGTAGGGAATAACGACATTCAGGTTGATCGTCTGACTGAGTATCAGAGGAAGAGAGTACAGGATCAGGAGGATTGTCAGAGTCTGTCACATTAGTCTGGGTTGGAACATCATTATCATCACATACTAACTTCATATGATCTAAATGCGATTCTTTATACTGACCAGTACTAATTTCTCTAACCTTATACTTATTACCAGTGATATGTTCAACTACTCGATAAGGACCAACAAACTTTTGATCAAGCTTTGGCATTGCAGACGTTTTGTTAAAGTTAGTCAGCATAACTCTCGAACCTACTTTGATTTTGGATGGCTTTGCTCGAGTGTTTGCGACTCTTGTAAATTCTGCTGTTGATTTATGAAGTGTTTCACGGATTCTTCTAAAAACACTTTGAGCTAAGCTGGTACGAGTTGCTATGAAATCATCAGGGTTGTAATTTGGTTTCGGATTAGAATATAACAACTCATAAGGCAAACGTTTATCTACACCGTACAATGCATAATGTGGAGTGTCACCTATAGAAACATTGTAAGCAGAATTTATAGCACACTGCACATCAGGTATAACTTCATCCCAAGTTTCACTGTTGGGATTGATAGTGGCTCTCAAGACATCAAGTACTTTCTTATTGGTTCGTTCCGCTAACCCATTGCTGGCAGGATGATGAGGAACAATGGTGGATTTAGAGATCTTGTACAAGGTGCACAAATTTTCAAGAATCTCATTACAGAATTCACCTCCATTATCTGTTACTAGGGACTTAGGGGTGGTATGCCTGCAGATAATGCGTTCTTTAAACGCTTTAGCTACTGTCTCGGCAGTCTTATCTGCAATAGGAACTAACTCACAATATCTGGTGAAATGGTCTACCATAACACACAGATGTTTGTTGCCTTGGAGGGAACATTGGAAATTAGTTAACAAATCTAGCGCAACTCTTTCCCACGGTTCGCTAGTAGTTGGATACACTTGGATTGGATTAGGGCCATTAGCATTACCTTTATGTTGCATGCAGACACTACATTTCTTAACATACTCAGAAATATCAGTTGCCATACGAGGCCAAAAGTATTTCAATCTGGCTTGTTTTACTGAACGATCCATACCAGGGTGTGCAACACCTGGTACATCGTGAACTAGCTGTAAGGCTACATTCACTAGTGACTGTGGAATTACTAACTGGTATACTCTTCTGCTAGGAGTACCCAACTCGGCTGTTCGATACAGTAATTCTTGGTTCATGACAAAGTCACTGATGGGTGCTGGTGGCTTCACAGTCAGAATAAGATCTTCCTGGAGCAGGAATCGAATCACCAGAACACAAGGGATCGGTTCTTTCTTACTGGAGGAATGAACAAACTCGGTGGAGTGGATGACTCCCCCCGGTTGAAAAAAATTAACGCTATAACACGCAATATGAGCAAGGGAGAACGAATCTACTATCTCAAACTGCAAGCACAGGAGAAAAGAAATGAACACGGTGAACAATGCTGATATTCAATCTGAGTCGCACACAGTGACACGAGGTATCAGCTATAAACTTCACTTACAAACGTTAACAACGTGGAAGTTACTCGAGAAATAACTTCTTACAATGCACTGATTACTGTCAACTAGGATGGGATCACAATCTGAAACACAAGGGACAACAACAACACTCAAGTGAGCACACTAGCCACAGAAACGTCTTTCTGCAACGGCTTGTGGCATCAGCAAGAGATGGCATAACTCGTTGCAAGTAAAGTTCTTCTCAAAGCGTCCCCTGGGAAGGAACGAATACTTGAACAAGTCGCCATCGCAAGGATAGTAGTCTCAGCACTATCCTGCGTGCATGATATTGTGGCTGGAGTCCAGACAGGAGTGACAGTATTACTAGTGCCTGACCGCTCGGCTACGTTAATAAGTAATTCACGGATCTATAGGAACTTAATCTGAACTTCACATTTCGCAGCACTTTAACAAATCTCAGATACAAGCTGTGAGAACAAACACATTGCTCAAGGGCTAGGTATTGTCTTTCAGTCAGTAAGGGAATGTTGGTACTGTGGACTGATTCATATTGACTTTGACTGGCATGATACACTAAGTGAACATTCAAAAGTGACTGGGACATGATCTCAGGGAACTTACTCAAGGACATAAGGCAAAAAAAAAAAAAAAATAGAGAAATGACACAGTAAGCTTAAGTGGAAGAAAATGCTTAACAATTCTGCATAAGTAATAAAAAAATGTCTAAGATACACTGCAAGAGGAAGGACAACTCAATGTAAAGGACTATTGGCCAAGAAAAAAAAATTACATTGAAATATACAAGTAAAAATATTACTGGAGACTGAATTAAATGCAAAATGAGCTGTCTTTACTCTTGCTAATAAAGGAATTAACTAATAAAATTTTAAATCAATGTAAAAAGTATAAAATAAAATTACTAAATTGTATGCAACGAGAGATAACTGGGAAATTTAAATATTTTCTAAGAATGCATAAACAAAATTAAAATATAATGCAAAGACAACATCAGGAAAATTAATAAAATGAAAAACAAGATGCAATAATGAACTGAGAATAATAATGCATAAAAATATCAATAAAAGAAAATAATTCACTGCAGAACAAGTTCAACAAAATAATTCACTGCAGAACAAGTGCAACAAAATAAGGTGTAGAAATAATCACTGCAGTAATAAAGTCTCACTGGGAAAACTCAGGTTAAATAATAAAATAAAAATATGAAGAAAAACTGATTGAACACTTTAACTCTTAATTGTAAATTAGACAAAACAATTTACTCAAACAGAGTAAAGAAAACACTTTACGTTAAAAGTAATTGAAATTACATCAAGAGTGAATTTGTTCAAAGAAATATGAAAAATATGAATAAAAATAAAACAAGAAACAAAACTGGAAGTGTAACACTTACAAGTGGTGAGGGTGTAACAGTGGCGGGGGCACACAACACTTAATCACGTATTCATTATTTTAGTATATTCTTACAACAAAATCTTGCTGTGACTGATACGACAAAAATTTGCTGGCAAAAATAATGGTACACAAGTCTGCGAAAAAATTAGAGGAATGAGACACTGCTGGCATACGAAAAAAAGGTACACATAGAAATAAATGGATAATTTGGTATACTGGGGTGAATATCACTGCATGAAATACAATGACAAATACTGGAGAATACAATGCTGAAAGAATACAATAAAAAAAATGAATCACTTCACACAGAGTGACTGACTGGTACACTACACAATAATACTTACTACAGACAGAGAGTAGCATAAAAAAAAACACAGATAAAAAAAATATAAGATGAGCGAAAACACTGAAAAATATTGCAAAAAAAAATGAGTCAAAGAAACACTGAGTCTACACTGAAAACACAAGGCTTAGAGTACACAAGAAATTCACTATAAATGTCTCACACACGCAAATGTCTTTAAATGCAAGAAAAATGTCTCTAAACAGAAAATTATCACAGAAGTCTGGAGTAGTCGACGGTGATGGCTAGTGATGAGGGTAGGTTGTCGAAGGTTGTCCTGCGCGGTTGATGACTGACGCCTCCTACACTCACTGTTGTCAGAAGAAATGCGCTTTCTCGGTGAACTCACATAACTGGCTTTATCGTCGGCGCTCAGCTACAATCTCTTGACCAATTATGTGAGCCAAAACAGTATTAGGACCCGGTAAAAGGGTGCAAACAGCCACAGGTAGATGAGGTGGGTGGCTGGTGGTGGTGGTGGTGTTGGGTGGTGTGAGTGACTCTCGCTGGCGCTCACTGGCGCGCACTCCACTCACTACCCACGAAGGTGGCTTGATAAGCCACTCTATGCCACAGGGATGGTGAAGACCACTCTTAGCATCCAACTGGGAGCACAAAGCGATATATGAAACAATACTTCAGAGGAACTTGCGTGGCTTACTTCTCTCTCTCAGCTGGGTTAGAAGCTGGGTTGGCTGACTGGCTTAACCCACGAGAATGGCTGACTGGAAGACGGGTAACGATGCACACAGCATGAAGGAGCAGGTGGATGACAGGAGACAGGCTGGATGATAGGCTGACTGGCGTTCACTTCCACAGTCTGGCTTACTGACTGGCTTAATTGCAAAATCCGGGTCAACCCCTCGGAGATTGAAGCAATTAGCACACGAACTAAGCCAGGAAGCTTGAAAAACGGCTGCAACAGGCTTGCAGGCTACAGGGTGGAGGTTGTGAGGGGAGCGAATAGCTGGAGATAGGTGAGACGGTTCACCTTTTGACCTGCCGGCAACCCACAAACAGTCTTCTAACGTCTTGAAATACCCTTAAAAAAGCTTAAATCCACGCTCCCACACCGTTGCCACCATTTATCATGTGGGGTTCGAACACGTGGATAGGGTAAAGAAATACTCATGTAGGCTGGTAGTACGTATATTACGGATAGTGTGGGAAGCGCCAAACAGCCGTGACCTGCCTCCTTGCTCTCACTCGTAAGACTAACCCCAGTACCCATATGTGAGGGGGTGTTTGAAATACTGCTGTGGTCAGCAGCAATATGAATACAGACAGTGATTCACGCAGAGACGGTTGGTAGTGAGTCATCTACTGGTACACTGGTTACTGGTAACTGGTTACTGAAGTACCCTCCATCCTGCATGACTGGAGTACCCTCCATCCTGCATGACTGGAGTACCCTCCATCCTGCATGGCTGGAGTATCCTCCATCCTGCATGACTGGAGTACCCTCCATCCTGCATGACTGGAGTACCCTCCATCCTGCATGACTGGAGTACCTTCCACCCTGCATGACTGGAGTACCCTCCATCCTGCATGATTGGAGTACCCTCCATCCTGCATGACTGAAGTACCCTCCATCCTGCATGACTGGAGTACCCTCCATCCTGCATGACTGGAGTACCCTCCATCCTGCATGACTGGAGTACCCTCCATCCTGCATGACTGGAGTACCCTCCATCCGGCATGACTGGAGTACCCTACATCCTGCATGACTGGAGTATCCTCCATCCTGCATGACTGGAGTATCCTCCATCCTGCATGACTGGAGTACCCTCCATCCTGCATGACTGGAGTATCCTCCATCCTGCATGACTGGAGTATCCTCCATCCTGCATGACTGGAGTATCCTCCATCCTGCATGGCTGGAGTATCCTCCATCCTGCATGGCTGGAGTATCCTCCATCCTGCATGGCTGGAGTATCCTCCATCCTGCATGGCTGGAGTATCCTCCATCCTGCATGGCTGGAGTATCCTCCATCCTGCATGGCTGGAGTATCCTCCATCCTGCATGGCTGGAGTATCCTCCATCCTACATGACTTGGGTATCCCTCCATCCTGCATGACTGGAGTATCCCTCCATCCTGCATGACTGGAGTATCCCTCCATCCTGCATGACTGGAGTATCCCTCCATCCTGCATGACTGGAGTATCCCTCCATCCTGCATGACTGGAGTATCCCTCCATCCTGCATGACTGGAGTATCCCTCCATCCTGCATGACTGGAGTATCCCTCCATCCTGCATGACTGGAGTATCCCTCCATCCTGCATGACTGGAGTATCCCTCCATCCTGCATGACTGGAGTATCCCTCCATCCTGCATGACTGGAGTATCCCTCCATCCTGCATGACTGGAGTATCCCTCCATCCTGCATGACTGGAGTATCCCTCCATCCTGCATGACTGGAGTATCCCTATATCCTACATGACTGGAGTATCCCTCCATCCTGCATGACTGGAGTATCCCTCCATCCTGCATGACTGGAGTATCCCTCCATCCTGCATGACTGGAGTATCCTCCATCCTGCATGTCTGGAGTATCCTCCATCCTGCATGACTGGAGTGTCCTCCATCCTGCATGACTGGAGTACCCTCCATCCTGCATGACTGGAGCACCCTCCTTCCTGCATGACTGGAGTACCCTCCATCCTGCATGACTGGATTATCCCTCCATCCTGCATGACTGGAGTATCTCTCCATCCTGCATGACTGGAGTACCCTCCATCCTGCATGACTGGAGTACCCTCCATCCTGCATGGCTGGAGTATCCCTCCATCCTGCATGACTGTAGTATCCTCCATCCTGCATGACTGGAGTACCCTCCATCCTGCATGACTGGAGATTATTATTATTATTATTATTATTATTATTATTAAAGATTCGCCGGTATTCTCCCGGCCCGGGCCTTTTCCAAGTGGTGGCCCGGCCTTGGCTCCCTCTTTAGGGAGTGTCTGAGACCTAAGTCTCCCATGGGAGGAGGCACAAGTACCTCCTCATCTTTGGGACCAACTGTCCCCAGGCCTAGCCACAAGCTAGGCCTCTCTGGTCTGCCATCCCCGCCCCAAGGGGGCAAATGGGAATGACAGTCTTATGAGCTAAAGGCTCGGGCTCAGGCACCTACCCTACCCTAGAAGGGTTAGGCATGGTATCGATGAGGATGATGCAACCAGCATTTCTGTGAATAACAAAAAAGGCACAATACCGTGACTGGAACGATACACAAATAACCCGCACATAAAAGAGAGAAGCTTACGACGACGTTTCGGTCCGACTTGGACCATTGACAAAGTCGCACATTGACAAAGTCACAGTGTGACTTTGTCAATGTTCCAAGTCGGACTGAAACGTCGTCGTAAGCTTCTCTCTTTTATGTGCGGGTTATTTGTGTAGCATTTCTGTGGCTTGGTTGCATCAGCTGCCATCAACTGTTTTGTTATCAACTTGTCGGTATTGCATACCATTACCATATTAGCCTGTTTTAGCTTACTCTGTATTGAGACTGATAAAGCTGCTAGTGGCGTAAAGCTCCCGTTAATAAATGTCCTGAACGGTACACAATTTTTTTTCGACGGTGGCTAGTATAGCGTGAAGGATAAAGAAGGAACTGGGGCACTGTGCACCCACCGTACACTAGGTCGACACTCAAAACTAAACTTACCTACTCCTATCACAGTACCTTATTAACCTGGTATGATGGCGTGATTATAATATTAGTGTACAATGGACAAGTGGATAATGAAGACAGGTGTAACAGTTGTGTGTCATCATTCCGAATCTTTTCACTTTTCTGTCACTACATTCATTAGGCACCTTTAGGCTGTCTTCTTGAACTGGTTCATGATATGACTGGCTTTGACATGTACTGGTAGTCTGTTCCATTCCTTTATTGCTGTACAGTAAAAGGTGTTTGAAGCCTGGCCAATAACTGTAGGTACTACAAAGTTGTTGTTTCTCCCCCTAGTACTATGAATTCCTTAATTTCCAGTCTTGACGAAATTGGCAGCAAGATAATCTGGACACTGTTAGTGTCCAATTTTATAAACTTGATTTAACTCAGTTGTTTGACTCTGTCTTCAACATTCAGCATATCCAAATGTTGTAATTCATCCTGGCCAACATGTTCTCTTGGACCCAGGTCCAGGATGAATCTTATCATTTTGTTCTGGGTGATTTGTAGTCTCAGTTTTTTTGTCGAGGCAGAGTACAATGAAGAGCAAGCGTAGTCAATATGACATTGTATAAAGGTTAAACAAAGGGTCCTGCGAGTCTCAGTAGGTAGACACTGTGCTTGTCTGTAGAGGAACTTCAATCTGGCATTCGCTTTCTTTACTACACTGTTTCCTATCAATTCTCCTGACATGCATGGGTCAAAGGGGATTCCCAGATATTTTACTGAGGAAACTGAAGTGATGGGTTCCCCATTATTCCTGACATTAAAATTATTTACCCCTCTCAGTTTGTTTCGTGCCAAAGAGTAAGGCTTCCGTTTCCCCGAGGTGTAACGATAGTCTGTCTACTGCTATTCGCTCTAGGACTCCAGTTAGTGTTATTACATCAGCTATAGCTTGTGGGTCTTTAACTGACACTAACATAGCACTGTAATCTGCATAAAGTACGAGTTTGTACTTGACACGCAGGAATAATAAGGGACCCACGAAAAAAATGTCTAGTAGCATGACCTGTAACGGGGAAAAAAGTATATGATCTCTGTGAATTGAACCATTCAGCAGCCGTACCAGCAGGTTGAGAATGAGTCGGAGACAGCCAGGCGAGAAGTATGGCGACTAACTTTGGAAAACAAGAGGATTCGTAGTAATCCTATTGTAAATCCGCAGTTCAGCAAGGAAAGATAGACAATGGTTAGGCAGGTAGAAACGAATTTGAAGATCGGAAGGAATGATGGTGATCCGGATATGAAGATCCAGGACTGTTCTGTGGAAACCAACTCTTTCTGGGTACTGTCTAACGAACGAGTGGACTAAATGGAAGGACACGAGCTACATCAGGGAAGGTAAGAGCATTGTACTTGTTGTTGGAGATGTTTACATTAGGGGTATGAATAGGGCTTTTTGTTTTAAGGATAGCAGTAGGAGAGAGTTTGCTTTCCTGGGACTGGGATGGAGGATGTTATTAGCCGTCTTGACTACATTATGAATGGTGATGGGATAATTCCTCTTGTCTGACTCGGAGCTGATGTCGGCAAGCGTAGAAGTGAAGATTTGGTTAGCAAGTATAGAACAGCATTAAACATAATTAGAAAGAAAGAAGGGTGCCCTGTAATATCTGGCAATTTGCCGAGAAGAGGAGTTGGAAGTGAATTGTTGTTCAGGGCAATTTATATTAGCTTCTGGCTGGATAAACACTAAGAATTTAGTGAAGACAAAATGAGGTAAAGTTCTTGAGAATATTGGAAATGCAGTGGCACTAGGTGATAAGGACAGCCACAGTGATAATGGAGGAGTTGGGATGAAGAGGAAAGAGAAGAACGTATATTTTAATAATTATTTAACAAATAGTCGTAGAGCTAGAAAAAAGATGGGCGAGTTGAGATTAGTTGCAAGTGCGGGTAACTCTGTCGTATGTGCCATAATTGAGACATGGTTTAATATGAAGAATCGGGTCGTTCTGGCTCAAGGACTAACCCTTGTGGAACCCTGCTCGTCACAGACGCTCACTCTGACACCTCGTCAAGTACCATCACTAGTTGTCGTAAAACTCCAGGTTTCTGACACAGCAATCATATGAGCTCACTCCTTTCTAGGTGCTCCACCACTCTTCAGATAAGCTTCTCAATGACTCTGCATACTATACATGCCAGTGACACAGGTCTGTAGTCTACGGCTACCTGTCTCCATAAAAACTGGGACTACATTTGCTGTCTTCCACACCTCAAGTAGTTGCTCTTCTTCGATAAATGTGATGATTGTTGGTAGCGGCGTGCACAGTGCTCTCTGCTCCCTCTCAGGACTCAAGGAGAGATGTCTGGTCCCACCACCTTTGAGACATCAAGTTCACTCATCAGCCTATTTACCTCAATTGTGGTACGTATTGTGTCCGGCACTTGTTGGTGTACCCTACCATCCCGGTTTGCTGGAGTCCTTTCTGTCTCCATTAAAAATACTTCCCTAAATATGGTGTTAAGCTCTTCTCATACTTTTTGGTCGTTTCTGGTGAGCTCCCTTCCTTCCTTCCTCAGCCTGATTACCTAGTCCTTCACTGCTGTTTTCCTTCCGATATGGCTGTACAACAGCTGTGGCTCAGATTTGGTGGTCGATGCTGTATCATTCTTGTATTGCCACTGGGCCTCCCTTAACCATGTATATTCGTTACTGGCTCTTTGGCTAATCTCTCTGTTTTCCTTGGTTCTTTGCCTTCTCTACATTTTTTCATTCTCTAGAGCACTTAGTTTTGGCCTCTCTACACTTTTGGGGAACCTCTCTTCTTCTTCCTTGCATACCATGGTAATGAATTTCATTAATTCATTTAGTGATTTTTCCACAATTCTTCCCACTGTATCTCATGCAGGAAACTCCTCTTGCTTGTGTAGCATCCTGTTTTGCAATTTGGCTTCTCCCATCCTACTTGTGCTGCATCACTCTCCTCTTTCAATCCAACAATGTATTCAAACCTCAGGACTATGTGATCAATAGCTCTGAGGGGGCGCCTTTCATATGTGATGCCCCCAGTGAATGAATATAATCTACTCTTGCTGGTTCATCCTCTCTCTCTATTTCTGGCAGTGTCCCTAACATGTTGCAGTACCACCACCATCATAGCCCTCTACATTTCTGGTCCCCCATGTGGCTCCAGGTTTCCTCAGCCAGTCACCTTGTGAATGAAATCACCTGCAACTAGTAACTCTGCCTTGCCCATGTGAGCCCTTCTGGCCACCTCAGCTAGTGTGTCAGCTATTGCTCTGTTGAACTCATCATATTCTTCTCTTAGCCTCCTGCTATTCTGTGGTGGGTTGTACATCACTGCAATCACCACCTTGGAACCCCCAGTCTGAAGTGTTCCTACTTTTTAGTCTCTTGCTTCCCTTTTCTCCACTCCTTCCATCTCCTTAAAACTCCACTGATTTTGAATGAGCAGTGCAACTCCTCTACTCTTGTTCCCTCTATCTTTCCTCAGGATCTGATATCCAGTTGGATATCAGATCCCGTGAGCTTGGGTGAAGTGAGTGCTATGAAGTTCTGGGATGCCTCCATGATTCTTTCATACTACTTCTCACACTGATTCATTATTCCATCTGCATTGGTGTACCAAAACTTAAGTTTCTTTTCCAAAACGGTATTTGGGGGGTGGGGTGGATTTTGAGACCTGAGGATACTATGGGAGGTTGCTGTGAAGGTGGGTTTGTGTTGGAAATGTGGGGTTATGAGCGCTCCCACCTTTGTGGGTAGTTGTGGAGTTCTGTGGGTCGTTGTGTTTGCTGGTCCTAATGAGTCTGAATGCTCCTGTCTATCTCTATCCTCCTCTCTCTCTCTCTCTTGGCCCTTATGTCTTTGCATCCTCTGTAACATTCTGTCATTATCAAGGCACATCCGCCTGTGTTTTCCCTCCTTTAGCCATGTTTTCTGCTGCAGGATCCTGTTGTACACAGTTTCTCTCTCCTATTTAAAAATTTATCAGCTCAGTTATGTCCTCTCCCACTTGTTTGATGGTTTTTCGTCTCTTTTCATCTCCCTGTCATCTTTCATATGTTTTCTCTTTGGCCTCCTCAAGCTTATGAATAAAACTGACCTCTTCCTCTCTTATTCCATTGGTTCCCCCTCCACATCTCTGGATCCGATTAAGCAACACCAAGGCTGCTTCCTTTATTTCCCGGATCTCTCAGTAGATTGATAGTGCCCCTGCAGGGGATCTATCTCCTTCCCTACCTACAGTCCCCCCTCACTTACTGCTGTTCCTGTACCCACCGGCATGCCAGTTTTACTCCTCAACATTTCCTTGGCTTCCTAGTGGCCTGAGAGAGCCTCTGCATAGGACTACTCTCCTCCCTTTCCCTCAGTCCCCTCACTGGATATTGGTGTTCCTGCCCTTGATGGCATGCCCATTCTGTTCTTTATTTCTGTATCCTGCCTCAGCATTTTCAGTTCATCTTCTTGGCTCTGTATCCTGGCCTCTGCAACTTCACCTTGAAGCTCTGACTTCTTGCTCTCTGAACCCATCTTCATTTTTGTGATAAACTCGCCTAGCCTCTTTTTCCAGTCTTGTTCCATCATTCTCTTGAGCTCTAACGTCCATTCTTCCTTTCCAAACAAATCTTCCTCAGTTTCCCTGGCACTTCATCCTCCTCCATGGGGTCCTATTTTATGTGATACACTAGTTACCAAAAAATGTGTGCATGTTGTGTGTGTGTATGCGTGCATGCGTGTGCACGTGTGTGTGTGTGTGTGTGTGTGTGTGTGTGTGTGTGTGTGTGTGTGTGTGTGTGTGTTCATGCATATATGGGTAAATGGGGGATGTCCCCAGCTAACAGTTTCTGTGTGTGAACACAATGTATACACACATTATGCGTGGGTTGGTCAGGTGTTCGACCTTCTGGAGTATGTGGGGGGTCAATGGTTATATCTAAGGTGATAAGGAACCGTGTACTCACCTGTCATTGCAGGGGTCAAGTCACAGCTCTTGGCCCCACCTCTTCACTGGTCGCTACTAGGGCCTTACTCCCTGCTCCTTGAGCATTATTATACCTCTTCTTAAAGCTATGTATGGATCCTGCCTCCACTTCACTTTCCAGACTATTTCATTCCTGACAACTCTGTGACTTAAGATACGCGTCCTAACATCTCTGTGACTCATCTGATTGTATACACTTGGAAAATCATAGAGGGATTAGTGCCAAACTCGAACACGAAAATCACTCCAATGAAAGCAAGACTCTGCAGACGATGCAACATCCCCCCAGTGAAAAGCAGGGGAGCCAATAGCACGATAAGAGACAACACAATAAGTGTGAGGGGCCCAAGACTGTTCATCTGTCTCCCAGCATACAAAAGGGGAATTATCAAAAGACCCCAGGCTGTCGTCAAGAAGGCGCTGGACAGGCACCTAACGTCAGTACCTGACCAGCAGGACTGTGGTTTGTACATTGGGTTACTTGCGGCCAACAGTAACAACCTGGTTGATCAGGCCCTGATCAACTGACATCTGGTCAAACACCGGGCAGCGGGGGCGTTGGCCCTCGAAACCCTCTTCAGGTATACACAAAGCGCATCTGCTCCCTCTCTCGGAACCCACGGAGAGATGTTATCTGGCCCCATCGCCTTTGAGGTATATAGTTTGTTTGGCAGCCTCTTCACCTCCTCCACGGTTGTGTGTACTTGTCCAGCACTTGATGAAATACTCTACCACTTCGTGTTTCTGGAGTCCTTTCTGTCTCCACTATGAATACTTCTTTAAATCTCATGTTGAGCTCCTCACATCCTTCTCGCTCATTTGTTGTGAGCTCCCCTGATTCTTCAACCTGATTACCTGGTCCTTTACAATTGTTTTTCTCATGATGTGGCTTTACAACAGCTTTGGGTCGGACTTGGCTTTCGCTGCTATGTCATTTTCATATTGTCGTTTAGTCTCCCTCCTTACCTGTGCATATTCATTTCATGCTCACCTGATCTCCTTATTCTCCTGAATCCTATGCCTCCTATACTTCTTCTGTACTCTATTGCATGTGATTTTAATCTCTTCACCTCCAGGTGAACGAAGGGCTCGTCCTGTCCTTCTCGTTATATGTGTTGCCCTTGAGTACAAACCTCTCCTATGCTGCCTTGCAAATTGTCATATATTCTATCTCATTTACTGATTTCTCTGCCAGTTCTATGTCCCACTGAACTTCATACAGGAAGTTCCTCATGCCCATGTAGTCCCCTCTCTTGTAGTTTGGATTCATTCGTCCTGCCCTTCCTGCTTCTCTATCCACTTGTAACTGTTGTCAAAACTCAGAATACCACGTGATCGCTTGCTCCGAGGACCCTTTTGTGTGTGTGTGTGTGTGTGTGTGTGTGTGTGTGTGTGTGGTACTCAGTTGTACTCACCTAGTTGTTGTTTCAGGGGTCGAGTCACAGCTCCTGGCCCCCCTCTTCACTGGTCGCTACAAGATCGCACTTCCTGATCCATGAGCTTTATCATACCTCTTCTTGAAGCTATGTATGGCTCCTGCCTCCACTACATTACTTCCCAGACTATTCCACTTCCTGACAACTTTATGACTGAAAAAATATTTCGTAACATCCCTGTGATTCATCTGACCTTTCAGCTTCCAACTGTGACCCCTTGTTGCTGTGTCCCATCTCTGGAAGATCCTGTCTCTGTTCACTATGTCGATTCCTCTCAGTATTTTATATGTCGTTATCATATTCCCCCCATCTCTCCTGTCCTTCAGTGTTGTCACGTCGATTTCCCTTAACCTCTCCTCCTAAGACATGCGTCGCAGCTCCGGGAATAGTCTTGTTGCAAACATTTGCAATTTCTCTTTCTTTTCGTGCTTGGATAGGTATGGGTTCCAAACTGATACTGCATACTCCAATAAAGGCGTAACGTACACGGTGTACAGGGTCCTGAACGATTCCTCATTAAGATGGCGGAATGCTGTTGTTAGGTTTGCTAGGCGCCTGTATGCTCCAGCAGTTATTTGGGTGATGTGCGCCTTAGGAGATGTGCCTGGTGTTATACTCACCCCAAGATCCTTTTCCTAGATTGAGGTTTGTAGTCTCTGTCCCCCTAGACTGTACTCCATCTGCGATCTTCTTTGCCTTTCCCCAATCTTCATGACTTTGCACTTGGTGGGGTTGAACTCCAGGATCCAATTGCTGGACCAGGCCTGCAGCCTGTCCAGATCCCTTTGTAGTTCTGCCTGGTCCTCGTCCGATTGAATTCTTCTCATCAACTTCACATCTGCAAACAAGGACATTTTGGAATCTATTCCGTCATGTCGTTCACGAATACCAGAAACAACACCGGTCCTAGGACTGACGCCTGTGGAACCCCACTCGTCATAGGCGTCCACTCTGACACCTCGCCTCGTACCATGACTCACTGCTGTCTTCCTGGCAGGTATTCCCTGATCCTTTGCAGTGCCTTCCCTGTTATCCCTGCCTGGTCCTCCAGCTTTTGCACTAATCTCTTTTGTGGAGCTGTGTCAAACGCCTTCTTACACTCCAAGAAAATGCAATCTGTGTGAGTACTCACCTAATTGTACTCACCTAATTGTGGTTGCAAGGGTCGAGACTCGGCTCCTTGCCCCGCCTCTTCACTGATCGCTACTAGGTCCTCTCTCTGCTTCCTGAGCTTTGTCATACCTCGTCTTAAAGCTATGTATGGTTCCTGCCTCCACTACATCACTTGTTAGGCTATTCCACTTCCTGAAGCCTCTATGACTGAAGAAATACTTCCTAACATCCCTGTGACTCGTCTGAGTCTTCAGTTTCCAATTGTGACCCCTTGTTTCTGTGTCCCCTCTCTGAAACAACCTGTCTCTGTCCATCTTATCTATTCCACGCAGTATTTTGTATATCGTTATCATGTTTTCCCTGGCGCTCCTGCCCTCAACTTTTCTTCGTAGGACACACCCCTGAGCTCCGGAACTAGCCTTGTTGCAAACCTTTGCACTTTCTCTAATTTCGTGACGTGCTTGACCAGGTGTGGGTTCCTAACTGGTGCTGCATACTCCAGTATGGGCCTGATGTACACAGTGTACAGTGTCTTGAACGATTCCTTACTAAGGTATCGGAACGATATTCTCAGATTTGCCAGGCGCCCATATGCTGCAACAGTTATCTGGTTGATGTGTGCCTCCGGAGACATGCTCGGTGTTATGGTCCCCCCAAGATCTTTCTCCTTGAGCGAAGTTTGCAGTCTTTGGCCACCTAGCCTAAACTCTGTCTGCGGTCTTCTTTGCCCTTCTCCGATCTTCATGACTTTGCATTTGGCAGGGTTGAATTCAAGAAGCCATTTGCTGGACCACGTGTCCAGCCTGTCCAGGTCTCTTTGAAGTTCTGCCTGATCCTCATCTGATTTAATTCTCCTCATTAACTTCACATCATCTGCGAACAGGGACATCTCTGAGTCTATCCCTTCCATCATGTCATTCACATATACCAAAAATAGCACTGGTCCTAGGACCGACCCCTGTGGGGACCCCGGTCGTCACAGGTGCCCACTGTGATACCTCATCTCGTTGTTGCCTCCCTATCAGGTATTCTCTGATCCATTACAGTGCCCTTCCTGTTATACGGAAGGGCACTGTGTGTGTGTGTGTGTGTGTGTGTGTGCGTGTGTGTGTGTGTGTGTGTGTGTGTGTGTGTGTGTGTGTGTGTATGGTGTGTGTATGGTGTGTGTGGCGTGTGTGTGTGTGTGGTGTGTGTGTGTGTGTGTGTGGCGTGTGTGTGTGTGTGTGTGGCGTGTGTGTGTGTGGCGTGTGTGTGTGTGGCGTGTGTGTGTGTGTGTGTGTGTGTGTGTGTGTGTGTGTGTGTGTGTGTGTGTGTGTGTGTGTGTGTGTGTGTGTGTGTGTGTGTGTGTGTGTGTGTGTGTGTGTGTGTGTGTGTGTGTGTGTGTGTGTGTGTGTGTGTGTGTGTGTGTGTACAGCCTACTACTGATTGTATTATAGTTTACCCTACAGCAAAGGCTTTCCAAAATTCATTCGGTTGGACGATCGCTAACTTTATTGAATTAAACAAAATTCACGTATTGTTTGCATATGAAAATATTGTTTTACGGTAGAAAAAGCACATTCGCTCCTTTGATATATATAAATTCATTGCACATTTCATTTTGGAATATTTTTTTCAGTCCATGATACAATTTCAAACTTGCTCCTATGAATGAAATCTTGTTAATGGCTTACATCAGGAAAGACTGTGACAAATATAGTGAGTATATACTCATTGCTTGAACAAACTACTGTGTATTATTTTAATAACGAAATGCCAATTAGTAATGGGCAAGGTTGTCTATGTGGTGACCGTTGGGAAGACTTGCCAAACACACAATGAAACTTAATATAACAAGTATCAGTTAAAATCTTTTGAAACTAATAATAAGAAAAGACTCCAAAAGGTTCCTGGAGATTCTTACAGGCACCTTGGTAACCGAAAAATCTTAGTGGACAAACACTTAACGGTGCTCTACGCTCGGTTGTACATCATAAGCCATACAGACCGGGTCAGGAGCACCTGCTGACTGGTGGCTATGGGAGAGATGAGTTTGCCTTGACATCTGCCGTTGTCTCGGCATCTACCCTTTTATTTCCCGGAATACAAACATGGCCAGAGCACCAACAGAACTCCACATTTTCCGGAAGTTTTGGACCACAAAGTGGACAGATTCTTAATATGCCAGAACAAACAGAGCTCATTGGGAATCAGAGTCCACATGGCTCTGAGGTCCAACATAGCCAGCCTTAAAAACAACAACAGAAAGGATTGCAGGGAACTCTACAGAAAAGCCAACACCACCCATGCTCTCAGTAAATCGCTTTATTCTTGAAGCGTGAACGCAGTCATTCTCAGAGAAATTAGCCATACTTATCACCAGAGCTCGACACTTGGGAATCTCCGTTCACTGTCTACAAAGACGAACCTTAATTATTTCCAAGGAAGTCAGGGAGATAAACCAACGTCAGTGATTGTAGACACATCGAGGAAGCAATCTGGGATGAGGACCCACGTCTCAACACCTAACAACAGGAGAAGCCTCACACGACGAGTAAAAGGTTTTTGCTGTCTCTCCTTCACAAAAGATCACAGCAAAAGACGAGCTGATAGATGTATGCTGAAACCAAAAAAAGTAGCACAGGCCCAGCTCTTTGCAGTGGAGATCCAGGTAAAAAGCCTACCAGATTCAACATAGACTCAACTCGGCAAGTGCAGAAATCACCCATGCTAGGTGCTGAATAGAATTTAGCAACTGAAGCAGGGAAGAGTTGGCAGAGGACTAGATCTAGCAACCATACTCCAGTCAGAAACTACACAATGAAACTTTAAAGCTGAGGCCTATCTGCCGATCCTATCGCAGGTACCGTGGGAAGAGGCCTGACATGGGCCTCTCATGTAATAAAAAATAATTCTCAAGAATGTCAGCTGCCGCTAGTGGGGAAGGACCACGTTATGGAATAGCACATGGAGGGTAGGATGTCAAGGCTGGGACCCGGTAATATGAACATCCATCGTTTTCTAAGTGGGAAACCAGTAGCAGTTAGAAGCTGTTAGCTCTTGAGTTTCCAAGCTGTGCAATTTGGTGTCCAAGGGTCCACCTTGTATTTTCAAGATACAAGAAGTTCCTCAAGCGAACATACATAATTTACATCTGTAAACTACAACTACACCAACACATACGTATTCACGGGTGTAAATAAGAACACACAATCCCTTGTATCAAACAACACACACAATCCTCTCCACTCATTCTAGCATTTACGTAAACACAAACATGCACATCACACACAGGGGCAACCACACGCACATTTCCTCTCCCTCAAACTATTTTTCAGATTAAATTAGCTAGTATAAATAATGTATGGGAATTAAAGGCGTATTAATAAATATTTTAAAAGATTTCTGAAAAAAGATTGAGACTGTGAGTTTAGAGGATTTAAAAGAAATCCTGCCTAAGAGCTGGAAGGATGTGTAAATTCTGAGAGACTTGTGGGTAAAAAAATGAAACTTTCGTAAATTTTTGCTCGAAAGGTAAAAAGTACTCGTATATATTTTTTAAATAAAAATACATAGGTGAATTTTCACGGAACTTGCTAACTCTCCTTCCCCCATCCCAACACTCCAAAAAAAAATCAAGGAAGAAGTAAAATATAACATTTTATGAGACTCGATCCTTTAACCAAAAAAAAAAATATCTGAGTTTCTTATACAACGTTATGTTACGATATACGAATGTTAGCATATATGTTTACGTTGTAAAGTATACTTAAATATAATGACTGAATTGCTGCTTAACTATCCTGTAGTTCATCGTAATTAAACAATCTTCCATTTATGAATAAGTATTAGGTAAACAATTTATTTTTAAACTCTAGCTAAAATCTCGTTGACATCATTATGCTGTACGAATGTGTTCCATACTCGAGTCATCCTGGGTATATATGATCTCAGATGGAGTGATGTTCTGGAGAAGGGTACAGCCAGAGTGAAGTGGCTGCTTTCTGCCCGTCTTGTGGCATAAAAGCTTGTTTCACGCTGTCCTCGAAGTGGATCCAAGTGTGGTACTTTGACAATATTGGCCTTGTACATAACAGTAAGGCCATCCACATACCTCCTGTGTTGAAGGCTCTGCTGAAATGACAGATCTATCCTGGATGGGTCCAGGCGAGAGATGAGACGTCTTGCTCTGTTCTCTACTTTGTCAAGCAGTCGCAGATGAGAGGGGGGGGGGGCAGGCAAACCAAGAAAGTGGAGCATACTCAAGGTGTGAGCGTACTTGTGCCTCGTACAGAATCTTGCAACCCCTACTGTCAAACAGATGCGAGATACGGCGAAGTGCTGTAAGCTTCCTAGCTGCCTTGTTTGCAAGATTTACAACATGGTTCTTCATGGTTAGTTTGGAGTCAAATTTCACCCCAAGGATATCAACTTCTTCCCCAGGTGCCAACACTCCCATTCATCTTTACTACTGCACCAGCATTACCATCATGGTGCCTAGAGATCATCATTTGCGTTTTCTCAGGTGCAAATGTTACTTGCCATCTATTTCCCCAAGTTGATATAGCTCTTAGCTGGTGATTGATGTAGCTTAGAGCAGCTGGCATTTCTTCTCTTGGATAAGTGAATGTCAGTGTACAGTCGTCTGCATATGCATGGAATTCTGGGATGAGATGAAGAAGGTCGTTGAAGTAGACATTCCATAACAATGGTCCCAGCACGCTTCCTTGTGGAACACTTGCCCCAATAGGATGTCTTGTTGATTCCGTTCCATTGAGAGCTACCCTTAGAGATCTATCATGAAGGTAATCACTGAGGAGACACAGCGTAGAGCCTGCAATTCCCAGTGCTTGAAGTTTTGCTAAGAGGCCCTGGTGCCACACCCGGTCGAAAGCACCAGTAATGCCCAGTGCTACCAAACAGCT
>NW_027199804.1:0-27888 GCF_038502225.1 Cherax quadricarinatus | reverse complement strand
CATCCAACCCCATGGAATTTCCCAGTGACACAATACAGTGGACCCCCGCATAACGATGGCATCACATAGCGATTATTTCGCATACCGCTTACTTTAATTGCAAAAATTTTGCCTCACATACCGCTTAAAAACCCGCTTACCGATTTTCCTCCGAGACGCGTCCAATGTGCGGCCTGATCCACGCTCACATGTTCCGCCGGTGGCATTGTTTACCAGCCAGCCTCCGCGGTAACATCCAAGCATACAATCGGAATATTTCGTATTATTACAGTGTTTTCGGTGCTTTTTCTGGAAAATAAGTGACCATGGGCCCCAAGAAAGCTTCTAGTGCCAACCCTACAGCAATAAGGGTGAGAATTACAATAGAGAAGAAGAAAACGATCATTGATAAGTATCGCTACTATTGGTGGTACAGCTGCTGCTGCTGCACTGTCAGCTGCTGCTGCTGCTGTAGCATCGTCTGCTGCTGCTGCTGCTGTAGCATCGTCTGGTGCTGCTGTAGCATCGTCTGCTGCAGCTGTAGCATCGTCTGCTGCTGCTGCTGCTGTAGCATCGTCTGCTGCTGCTGTAGCATCGTCTGCTGCAGCTGTAGCATTGTCTGCTGCTGCTGCTGCTGCTGTAGCATCGTCTGCTGCTGCTGCTGCTGTAGCATCGTCTGCTGCTGCTGTAGCATTGTTGCTGCTGTACCACCGTCTGTTGCTGCTGTACCACCGTCAGCTGCTGCTGCTGCTGTAGCACCGTTGTTGGTGTGGCTTATTGAGAATACCAAGAAACAATTAACCCCAGAGGATTTGCCACCCAGGATAACCCAAAAAAGTCAATGTCATCGAAGACTGTCTAACTTATTTCCATTGGGGTCCTTAATCTTGTCTCCCAGGATGCAACCCACACCAGTCGACTAACACCCAGGTGAACAGGGAAAAATGCCTGGAACTAGTGCTCATATTGGTGAATTTAAAGCCAGCAAAGGTTGGTTTGAGAGATTTAAGAATCGTAGTGGCATACACAGTGTGATAAGGCCTGTTCTGGAAGAAAATGCCAAACAGGACCTACAGTACTCAGGAGGAAAAGGCACTCCCAGGACACAGTGTCTCATCAGTCATTGCTGCATCTTCAATAAAGGTAAGTGTCATTTATTCTTCATTTAGTAGAGTAGTACATGCACAATATATACTGTGCATGTACTACTCTACTATTGTGCATGTATCCTTCTCTTTGTGTGTGGGAAAATGTATATTTCATGTGGTAAAATTTTTTTTTTCATACTTTTGGGTGTCTTGCACGGATTAATTTTATTTCCATTATTTCTTATGGGGAAAATTCATTCACATAACGATTATTTCGCATAACAATTACCCCTCTTGCACGGATTAAAATCGTTAACCGGGGGTCCACTGTACTTTCCTCAGGGTCAGCCCCAAACCCTTCAAAGTCCCTCTCTTGTACACATTCTGGCCATAATTTTCTCCAAGCAGAGTTCAAAGTCCTGCAAATCACTCCCTCCCAAGCCTTACCTATAAGGTTTATGCAACGGAGGATACTGAAATGATCTTTCCAGAACTCTCTTAGGGTCAATTCAGTGTCACTTCAAAGTACTTTTGAAACATTGCTTTGGTGTACAGCTTTTTGAGGTTTGAAATGACCTGCTGGTCCATGGGCTGGAGGAGAGAAGTTGTATTAGGGGGCAAGAACTTCACTGTGATAAAACGAAACTCCTCCACCATTTGCTCTTCCAAATCTGGAAGATAAACAGGAGCATTGTCCATTACCAGGAGGCACTTGAGTTCCAATTTATTTTCCAGGAGGTATTTCTTCACACTGAAGCCAAACACTTCATTAAACCAATCAAGGAAAATTTCCCTTGTGACCCATGCCTTACTGTTAGCCTTCCACATCACACACAATTTACTCTTGGCGATACTGTTTTTCTTGAACACTCTGGGATTTTCAGAGTTATAGACCAGTAAAGGCTTCACTTTGCAATCCCAACTAGCATTACTACAAAACATCCGAGTTAGCCTGTTTTTCATAGGCTTGTGTCCTGGGAGTGCCGTTTCCTCCTGCGTGATGTAGGTCCTCTATGGCATTTTCTTCCAAAACAGGCCTGTTTCGTCACAATTGAACACTTGTTGGGGTTTGAATTTTTCAGTGTCTACGTACCCCTTAAACTCCTGTACAAACTTCTCAGCTGCCCTTTTGTCTGAATTGGCAGCCTCACCATACCTTACTACACTGTGTATGCCACTACACTTCTTAAATCTCTCAAACCAGCCTATGCTGGCCTTAAAATCACAAACATCACCACTCGTTGCAGGCATTTTCTTTACGAGGTCATCATGCAACTGCCTTGCCTCTTCACATATTATCAACTGCATAATACTATCTCCTGCTAACTGTTTTTGGGTAATCCACACCAACAATAACCTCTCCACATCTTCAAGAGTTTGTGATCTCTTTTTTGTCAGCATATCTACCCCTTTGGCAACAACAGCACACTTAATTTCCTTTCCCTTCTCCACAATCGAAGTGATGGTTGAATGGGGTTTGCCATACATCCTGGCAAGCTCTGTAACACGCACTCCACTCTCAAATTTTTCAATGATTCCTTTCTTGAATTCAATCGTGTTCCTCACTTTCTTTACCAAAGGGCTGGCACTAGCTTTCTTCAGGCCCATGGTGACTTATTAAGCAGTTGCAAGCATAAAAAACAATGGATTATTATGAAATGTATCGTATGAACCCATGGGGTGATGGTCACTCGCTGGTAAACAATGGCACACTGAGTGTGAATGGTGCAGGAGACTGGTTTTGTGTGTGCGCTGATGGTGGATGCGCACCGGACGGTCACCAAATCACGAGGCCAATCACGAATCGCGAGGCTATATTTTGGCGAAAAAAGTTGCTGAAAGTCGGATTTCATGAAAGTCGCGGCTGGCGAACGGCAGGGGTTCACTGTAATTCCATTTCAGTTAATTTAAATGAGGAAAATTGACTCTGCAAATTAGCAAATCCAGATGCGAGCAAGGTCATGGAACAGACCCCACCCACACATAATATACTATGATGCTTAAAGTGCCCTAGAGTGATAAAATGTATATACAGTACACTCATTACTTACCATAAAATATTTGTAGTCTTAATGGTCTTAACCCTTTGACTGTCGCGGCCGTATATATACGTCTTACGAGGTACCGTGTTTGACGTATGTATGCTCATAAATTCTAGCGGCTTCAAATCAAGCAGGAGAAAGCTGGTAGGCCACATGTGAGAGAATGGGTCTGTGTGGTCAGTGTGCACCATATAAAAAAAATCCTGGAGCACGCAGTGCATAATGAGAAATTAAAATGCTGACTTTGTGGTCCATTTTCGTATAGTATTTATGGTTGTATTCTCGTTTTCTTGGTCTCATTTGACAGAATGGAAAACATTATAGAAATAGAGGTGATTTTGATTTTTTTTTACTATAAAAAGAACCTGGAAATGGAGCTCAAAGTAGGGGAAATGTTTGATTTTTGCCAATGTTCAAAAGCAAACAAATGATGTCATTGTCCAATAAATGTCCAACTAGCCATTCTAATATGCAGTCATGAATGGGTTGATGTTATTTATACAATTATTACAGTATTGCAGTAGTCTGCATAATAGTAAGTCTTCTATTTTTTGTTTGAATAAAAATTCAAAATAGAAAGCAAGAGTAATATCAGAGGGGCCTGGAGACATGACTGATGAACAAAGAAAATGTTATTTTAGAGCCAGGAATGTCTGCATTGTTCATTCTGGACCTTATTTTGAAATTGTCATATTTTTTAATTTTTGTGAAATTGGCGAAATTGCAAATTTCTGACCACATTATTGGGTAGTTGAAATCGGTAAATGGGCAGTTTCTTGTACTCAATCGATAGAAAAAATGGAGTTCTAAAGAAATAGCTATGAGTTTGGTCGACTGGAACAACGGAATTAGCCGAAAATAGGGCTCAAAGTGGGCAAAATCGCCGATTTGTAAATATCGCCGAGGTCGCTAACTTCGCGAGAGCATAATTCCCTCAGTTTTCCATCAAATTTCGTTTTTTTTTGGTGTCATTACAATTGGGAAAAGATTCTCTATCATTTCATAAGAAAAAATAATTTTTTTTTTTTTTAAATTTTGCGACACCAGGAGACACCTCAGGATTGGGGGTTGCGACAGTCAAGGGGTTAATGTAGGGTGAGAGGTGAAAAGTATTTATTTGTACAAAGTCAGGTGTGGGAGGTAGGGTAGCCCACCTGGCCACCCCACCCATGCAGAGTACTATTTAAACAAATGGACTCAGTGTCTGGTTATGGTTCATGCACATTCATACAAACACCTTACATTGTGTACAAGTTGTCTCCACTGTTTTACAGTAGAATAAATAAAGACAACACATCCATTCTCATGTAACATCATTTTTAGAAGGAATGATGCTCTGACAAGTTAGTACAGAATAAATAAACAGCAACACTCCCATTCTCATGCAACACACTATTTTTAGAGTGAATGATATTATTATTATTATTATAATCATAATAAAAAAGAGGCACTAAACCCAAAAGGGTCATGAATAGCTATGGACAGAGTGAAGGCATACGAAAGGAATATTTTTCTACAGTTAACTGGTGTTTGACTAGAGAAAACGTAATTCTTCCGACACTCCTACAAACTGCTTGGTAAACAAATCTCATATTTATGTCAATTTTTATACTGTGGGTGTATGTCTCATGTTTATATGTTATGTAACATGTTTATTACATAATTTTGAAAAAAAAGTATCATAGATGGAGAGATGTGCTCATGGAGAATGTAAACAAACCGGGTGGGGAGCACTGTATTAGAAAGACTGCTCACCGTATACTAAGTTTTGGTCATAATTTGAAATCGCCGTATTAGTGGAACACTGTAAGGCGAAACGCCATAAAGCAAGGCCCTACTGTACATTAATTAAACAATGTTTATTAGTATAGTATATGTAAGTGATAAGGAACTATAGCAAATGTAAAATATTGGGTAAACAGTCTTGGTTAAAAAGAAGAAAATATTAGATATGGAATATCAAAGCTTGGAAACGCATCTCCTATTATAACATGGGTGTCTATGGGAAAATAGGTTCTGAGTTCTGAATACTCAACTTAAAATTTTTCAGGAATGAATTAACTTTGTAAGTTCGAGCAATATTATATTTACATAACTGTGTTTCTCTAACCTTTTCTTTGCACTTAGTAGCACCTTGTTCTCCATTGCCTGTGCCATCTCCCAGCTTGTCTGTGTTCTCCTCCCCCTCAGCACCCCAAGCTTGTATCAGTTGATTCTGGGAGATGCTCAGCTGCCTCCTTAACAACTGATTCTGCTGCTCCATTTCCCGTACCCGCTCTGCCAGGCGTACCTCTCGCGGTGTTAGTCCTAGCACATTTGTGGGATCTGAGCCTAAAAAAAAAAAAAAAAAAAAAGCTATAATTTTTATATAGCATTATGCACTGTAGTACCATAGTGTTACGCAGAAATGTGGGATACCTGGAGTCTAGAGCCTTGTCTATGGGCAAAGGTAAAAGTTACACACATCTCAGGCATAAACAGGCCACCCAGGGCTACCCCAGTCAAAATAGAAAGTGCTAAACCAACATTTGTTATTTCAATGGGTTGGTTAACAGAGGGTTAGGCAAAATTCCTAGTTAGGAAAATATATATTTATTCATCATAACACTATATACACACTGTAGAAAACACCTTCACATATCTCCTATCCTAAACTCCCAAATAATGGTACACAAAAAAGAACAGGCAGCTGGAGGTCCAGCAAACCATGAACACTCGGCCTAGCCAGTGCCCGGCCTTCACTACTCCAATACCAACCCCATTTCTTATTTCCTCACTCATCCCACAGCACCCTGACCATGTCAGAGCCTAGGTGAGCATACAGGTAAACCATAGAAGAGCCTATGGCTTGAGTTAGCTAAACACAAGAAGTACACAACTACAAAACTTGATAAATTAGACACAAGTGCAACTCTTGGGTATCTTTATTGAGGAAACATTTCACCACACAGTGGCTTCAACAGTCCATACAAAGGAGAATCGTGAAGAACAGGAGGAGAATGAGGTAATCTTTCCCTCAATCTTGAGTTGATGTGGTCAGTCCATCAATCTTGAATAGAATACAGCATATGTGCGGAGAAGTAGCTTATAAACTGTATAGACTGATGAAGCCGCTGTGTGATGAAACGTTTTCTCAATAAAATTACCCAAGAGTTGCACTTGTGTCTAATTTATCAACGTGTCGGTTCTCTGAACCATTCATCTACAATCCTGTCAGACACCGCAACTTCTTGGGAACTTAATACTGGCCAAATGTGACACCACCTACGACTGCTGCACCTCTCCTGCCTATGGTTTATAAGCTACTTCTCCGCACATATGCCGTATTCTATTCAAGATTGATGGACTGACCACATTGACTCAAGGTTGAGGGACTGATTACCTCATTCTCCTCCTGTTCTTCACGATTCTCCTTTGTATGGACTGATGAAGCCACTGTGTGGCAAAACGTTTCCTCAATAAAGATACCCAAGAGTTGCACTTGTTACAGTGGACACTCAGCTAATGATATTAATCTGTTCCTTAGAGCTCATCGTTAGCCAAAATTATTGTTAGCCAAATTAATTTTCCCCATATGATATAATGGAAATCCAATTAATCCGTTCCAGACAGCCAAAAGTATTAAAAAAAATCTTTTTTTTTTTCATGAAATATACATTTCCCTACAAAGAAAACAATGAGACATGCACAATAATTATATAAATAAATGCTAAAATGACACTTTTATTGAAGAGTATTGATGAGTGATGAGACACTGTTTTTCTTGAACACTCTGGGATTTTCAGAGTGATACATGAATGAAGGCTTCACTTTGCAATCCTCACTAGCATTACAACAAAACAAGAAAGTTAGCCTGTCTTTCATATGCTTGTGTCCTGGGAGTGCCTTTTCCTCCTGAGTAATGTAGGTCCTGTTTGGCATTTTCTTCCAGAACAGGCCTATTTCATCACAACTGAACACTTGTTGGGGTTGGAATTTTTCAGCTTCTCCATGCCTTATCACACTGTGTATGCCACTACAATTCTTAAATCTCTCAAACCAACCTTTGCTGGCCTTAAATTCACCAATATGAGCACTAGTTCCAGGCATTTTTTCCTGTTCACCTGGGTGTTAGTCGACTGGTGTGGGTTGCATCCTGGGGGACAAGATTAAGGACCCCAATGGAAATAAGTTAGACAGTCCTCGATGACGCACTGACTTTCTTGGGTTATCCTGGGTGGCTAACCCTCTGGGGTTAATTGTTTCTCGGTAATTGTTTCTCATTAAGCCACACCAACAACAGTCTCTCCACATCTTCGAGTAGTACAGCTGACGGTGGTGCAGCAACAGCTGACTGTGGTGCAGCAGCAGCTGACCATGGTACAGTTAATCAAGTTTATTCTCTATAAGGATTACAACGCGGGGTTTACAGATTTTGGTTATTGTGTGGTTTACATGTAATAAAATACTAATTACAGAGGGGGCCACTAGGACACCTAGCATGGCTAGGCATTTCGGGCAGACTTAGATTAATTCTTAACTCTAAATTATTACAAATTATATTACATATATACATGTATTACATATATTACATATATACGTATTACAAATTATATTTTTAGTTATATTTTTTATATATTTAAGTACAGTATGTATATACTTTTGTGCTGCTCATTATATATTTACTGGCATTTTTTTTTAGCCATTTGTATTTGTATACTAGGTTGCTGCATTACTGTACATTATTGTATACTTGTGAATATAATCATTGATCCAGAGTTGAAACCTCATCCCTGAGATTTACAATAATCAGTTCACTGCAGACTAGAACTGCAAATATTACACTCCAAATCATACCAAAACTATCTTTAACAACACCCAAAAACATCTCAATATTTAACTACAATGCCAGGTCCCTAGGTGAACACTATGATGACATCTCTGCACTTCTAGAGTCACTAAAGGCAAATTCAACCCTCGTTATTCTCAATGAAACCTGGCTCAACCATGACACTACAGATATCTCAAACTTACTGGGGTACACAGCCATACACCATTGAAGACATGACCAAAGGGTAGGGGAACAGTAATCTACTACACTAATGAGGTGAAATATGTTCATTCAATCTGAACCAGAGATACCTGGAGTTTACCTGGAGAAGGTTTCAGGGGTCAACACCCTCACGACCCAGTCTGAGACCAGGCCTCATGGTGGATCAGGGTCTGATCAACCAGGCCATTACTGCTGGGCGCACACAAGCTGACATACGAACCACAGCCCAGTTGGTCAGGTACTGACTTTAGGTGCCTGTCCAGTGCCTTCTTGAAGACAGCCAGGGGTCTACTGGTAATCCCCCTTATGTATACTGGGAGGCAATTGAACAGTCTTGGGCCCTGGACACTTATTATGTTGTCTCTCAATGTACTTGTGGCGCCCCTGCTTTTCATCGGGGGAATGTTGCATCTCCTGCCGAGTCTTTTGCTTTCATAGGGAGTGATTTTCGTGTGCAGGTTTGGTGCCAGTCCCTCCAGGACCTTCCAAGTGCATATTATCAAGTATCTCTCTCGCCTGCATTCGAGGGAATACAGATCAAGGACCTGCAACCATTCCCAGTAATTTAGGTGCCTTATCGTACTTATGTGTGCCATGAAAGTTCTCTGTACACTCTCCAGGTCTGCAATGTCACCAGCCTTGAAAGAGGACATTAGTGTATAGCAGTATTTCAGCTTAGAAAGCACAAGGGATTTGAAGAGAATCATCATTGGCTTGGCATCCCTAGTTTTGAAAGTTCTCATTATCCATCCTATCATTTTCCTAGTGGATGAGGTACATACATTGTTGTGGTCTTTGAAGGCGAGATCCTCTGACATTATCACTCCCAGGTCCTTCACATTACTTTTCCGCTCTACTGTATGGTTAGAATTTGTTGTATACCTTGATACATTTTTAATTTCTTCAAGTTTCCCATATCTGAGTAGTTGAAATTATTTAAAAAAATACATAGTTGCACAATTCCAACCAAGAACTTGAAGGCCCCTCTTGCAATAGAAGCTGTCTGCATGTCACCACACACCAACTTTGGTGAAAACCTCAAGGACATAATCATTAGCAAAAAAATCAATAAACATCACTTAATACTTGCTGGGGACTTCAACTTCATTCTATCTTGCAGACTCCCAAGTAGCAGACTTCCTGAATAATATGTACAATTGCTTACTAATACCCTTGATAATCAAGCCTGCAAAAATAATTGAGACTACTGCAGTGTCACTTGACCACATACGGACAAACATTCCAGCTCCTCAAGAAGCAGGCATTACCACAGACAATACTACTGATCACTAGCCTACCTTTCTAGTTACCAATTTATCAAAATTACCCCGAAAAACTACTAAAATCTCCTTTAGGCTTCATGATGAGGCATCAGTGATTAACTTTAGTGGCAATGAGCAACAATGACTGGCAGAGAGAACCACTCAATTATCAAGACATTAACTCCTGTGCTCACATACTCCTAGCACAATGCAAAGCCTCTACAGCAGCAGACACTGCCCATTAAAAACCAAACGTGTGACAATAGAGAGATTAAACAGACCATAGCTAACCAACAGCATCCTCAGGTCCACTGACAAAACACACGGTTATGAGAAGCAGTAGAGGTTAGGAGTAATCTCTTAAGAACAAGCCAAGAGATGTACTATTACACTTACAAAGCTCATGAAGAAGTCAAAACAGATGTATTATGACAATATATTCAATCTTATTGAGGGGGATACAGACAAGACTTGGAAAACACTTTCTCAGATACTGGGCACTAATAAGTTTGCTAAATCTAAAGAAAAAGTTCTAACTAAACCTAATGAACCTTCCCTCCAAGCCTTGAAGATGCCAAATAAATTAAATGGCTTCTTTTCAACTATAGAAATAAATCTAGCCAGCAAAATCCCAAACTTTCCTGCCCAAATTAGAGATTACCTCACTGATAACTATCCAAGCTTGCTGAACCTATTCCCAATTACTTCAGCCAAGGTTAACTCTATAATATGTATGTCACTAAAAAATAAAGCTAGAAAGAATGCACACATACTGCCACTAACATACAAGAAAGCATCTTATATCTCCAATTATTACAGCATTGTTCAATAAACCAACTGAAACCAAAACTTTCCCTAACATACTTAAACTAGCAAGAGTTACACAAATCTACAAAGGATGTGATCCGACTTTAGTCAATAATTACAGGCCAATTTCAAACTTCACTTTACTGTTAAAATCTTTGAAAAATAATATATAAACAAATATATGACTTCATAACCAACATATCCTTAACCTGGGCCAGTTTGGCTTCATGCAGGGATGAAGTACCAATGATGCAATAATGAAAATGCTTACCTAGTGGATCAGGGTCTCATCAACCAGGCTGTTACTGCTGACCGCATGCAAGCTGACGTACGAACCACAGCCCGGTTGGTCAGGTACTGACTTTAGGTGCCTGTCCAGTGCCTTCTTGAAGACAGCCAGGGGTCTATTGGTAATCCCCCTTATGTATGCTGGGAGGCAATTGAACAGTTTTGGGTCCCAGACACTTATTGTGTTGTCTCTCAGTGTACTCATGGCGCCCCTGCTTTTCATCGGGGGAATGTTGCATCTCCTGCCAAGTCTTTTGCTTTCATATGGAGTGATTTTCATGTGCAGGTTTGGTACCTATCCCTCCAGGACCTTCCAAGTGTATATTATCATGTATCTCTCTTGCATGCATTCAAGGGAATACAGATCAAGGACCTTCAACCATTCCCAGTAGTTTAGATGCCTTATCACACTTATGTGTGCCGTGAAAGTTCTTTGTACACTCTCCAGGTCTACAATGTCACCAGCCTTGAAGGGGGACGTTAGTGTACAGCAGTATTCCAGCCTAGAGAGCACAAGCGATTTCAAGATAATCATCATGGGCTTGGCTCTATCTACTCCTCTCTAGACAGTGCAGTAATACGTACCCTGGTGTTTGTTCTTAATCCGTTCCAGAAGGTTGGCTGAAATCTGAAATGGCCAAAAACTGAAGTAATATTTCCCAAAAGAAATAATGTAAATCTAATTAATCTGTTTCGGACACCCAAAAATATTAACAAAAAATACATTTTATAGAGAAAAACTATAGATTTACATACAGAAAACAATGATAAATAAATATAAATGACTAATTTTAATGATAAATGAACATTTAAATCAGTTTTATTTTTATTGAAGACTCTTGTTGGCATATTCTTTATGAGATCCGCATGCAACTGCCTTGCCTCTTTGCAAATTATCGCCTCCACAAAACTATCTCCCGCTAACTGATTTTCGTTGATCCACACCAACAACAACTTCTAAACATCTTAGATTGTTTGCCATCACTACCACTCTCTACCACCATCACTACCACCCTCTACATTTGTAGAGGGTGGTAGTGATATTTCTCCATAAAACTTTGCAACTTACTCTACAAGTTCTTTCTTGAATTCTGTCGTGTTTCTCACCTTCTTTATCAAGGGCTGGCACTCTGAACTTTCTTTGGCCCCATGGTGGCTTATTTCAGTCGCAATCAATAAACAAGCACAAAAAACAATGGATGAACGTGCAGAGTATTGCTAACTCAACGAGAGAGATAGGCAGACTGAGTCTGATACGCATGAGAAGCGGTGTCCTGGGCAGGTGGATGCATCTGATATGGACGATTTCCGAGTGGATGTACAAAACCTAAGGGAAAATTTCGCTGAAAAATGCTCGAAATATGAATTGTACAATTTCCACACCTTACGAAAACTGGGGGTCCACTGTAGTGTATCTCCAATGGGCCTCTTTACTGACCTCAGAAAAGCCTTCAATGCAGTAGACCACAACATTCTCCACCGGCCGATTCCCACCAAGGCAGGGTGGCCCGAAAAAGAAAAACTTTCACCATCATTCACTCCATCACTGTCTTGCCAGAAGGGTGCTTTACACTACAGTTTTTAAACTGCAACATTAACACCCCTCCTTCAGAGTGCAGGCACTGTACTTCCCATCTCCAGGACTCAAGTCCGGCCTGCCGGTTTCCCTGAATCCCTTCATAAATGTTACTTTGCTCACACTCCAACAGCACGTCAAGTATTAAAAACCATTTGTCTCCATTCACTCCTATCAAACACGCTCACGCATGCCTGCTGGAAGTCCAAGCCCCTCGCACACAAAACCTCCTTTACCCCCTCCCTCCAACCCTTCCTAGGCCGACCCCTACCCCGCCTTCCTTCCACTACAGACTGATACACTCTTGAAGTCATTCTGTTTCGCTCCATTCTCTCTACATGTCCGAACCACCTCAACAACCCTTCCTCAGCCCTCTGGACAACAGTTTTGGTAATCCCGCACCTCCTCCTAACTTCCAAACTACGAATTCTCTGCATTATATTCACACCACACATTGCCCTCAGACATGACATCTCCACTGCCTCCAGCCTTCTCCTCGCTGCAACATTCATCACCCACGCTTCACACCCATATAAGAGCGTTGGTAAAACTATACTCTCATACATTCCCCTCTTTGCCTCCAAGGACAAAGTTCTTTGTCTCCACAGACTCCTAAGTGCACCACTCACTCTTTTTCCCTCATCAATTCTATGATTCACCTCATCTTTCATAGACCCATCCGCTGACACGTCCACTCCCAAATATCTGAATACGTTCACCTCCTCCATACTCTCTCCCTCCAATCTGATATTCAATCTTTCATCACCTAATCTTTTTGTTATCCTCATAACCTTACTCTTTCCTGTATTCACCTTTAATTTTCTTCTTTTGCACACCCTACCAAATTCATCCACCAATCTCTGCAACTTCTCTTCAGAATCTCCCAAGAGCACAGTGTCATCAGCAAAGAGCAGCTGTGACAACTCCCACTTTGTGTGTGATTCTTTATCTTTTAACTCCACGCCTCTTGCCAAGACCCTCGCATTTACTTCTCTTACAACCCCATCTATAAATATATTAAACAACCACGGTGACATCACACATCCTTGTCTAAGGCCTACTTTTACTGGGAAAAAATTTCCCTCTTTCCTACATACTCTAACTTGAGCCTCACTATCCTCGTAAAAACTCTTCACTGCTTTCAGTAACCTACCTCCTACACCATACACTTGCAACATCTGCCACATTGCCCCCCTATCCACCCTGTCATACGCCTTTTCCAAATCCATAAATGCCACAAAGACCTCTTTAGCCTTATCTAAATACTGTTCACTTATATGTTTCACTGTAAACACCTGGTCCACACACCCCCTACCTTTCCTAAAGCCTCCTTGTTCATCTGCTATCCTATTCTCCGTCTTACTCTTAATTCTTTCAATTATAACTCTACCATACACTTTACCAGGTACACTCAACAGACTTATCCCCCTATAATTTTTGCACTCTCTTTTATCCCCTTTGCCTTTATACAAAGGAACTATGCATGCTCTCTGCCAATCCCTAGGTACCTTACCCTCTTCCATACATTTATTAAATAATTGCACCAACCACTCCAAAACTATATCCCCACCTGCTTTTAACATTTCTATCTTTATCCCATCAATCCCGGCTGCCTTACCCCCTTTCATTTTACCTACTGCCTCACGAACTTCCCCCACACTCACAACTGGCTCTTCCTCACTCCTACAAGATGTTATTCCTCCTTGCCCTATACACGAAATCACAGCTTCCCTATCTTCATCAACATTTAACAATTCCTCAAAATATTCCTTCCATCTTCCCAATACCTCTAACTCTCCATTTAATAACTCTCCTCTCCTATTTTTAACTGACAAATCCATTTGTTCTCTAGGCTTTCTTAACTTGTTAATCTCACTCCAAAACTTTTTCTTATTTTCAACAAAATTTGTTGATAACATCTCACCCACTCTCTCATTTGCTCTCTTTTTACATTGCTTCACCACTCTCTTAACTTCTCTCTTTTTCTCCATATACTCTTCCCTCCTTGCATCACTTCTACTTTGTAAAAACTTCTCATATGCTAACTTTTTCTCCCTTACTACTCTCTTTACATCATCATTCCACCAATCGCTCCTCTTCCCTCCTGCACCCACTTTCCTGTAACCACAAACTTCTGCTGAACACTCTAACACTACATTTTTAAACCTACCCCATACCTCTTCGACCCCATTGCCTATGCTCTCATTAGCCCATCTATCCTCCAATAGCTGTTTATATCTTACCCTAACTGCCTCCTCTTTTAGTTTATAAACCTTCACCTCTCTCTTCCCTGATGCTTCTATTCTCCTTGTATCCCATCTACCTTTTACTCTCAGTGTAGCTACAACTAGAAAGTGATCTGATATATCTGTGGCCCCTCTATAAACATGTACATCCTGAAGTCTACTCAACAGTCTTTTATCTACCAATACATAATCCAACAAACTACTGTCATTTCGCCCTACATCATATCGTGTATACTTATTTATCCTCTTTTTCTTAAAATATGTATTACCTATAACTAAACCCCTTTCTATACAAAGTTCAATCAAAGGGCTCCCATTATCATTTACACCTGGCACCCCAAACTTACCTACCACACCCTCTCTAAAAGTTTCTCCTACTTTAGCATTCAAGTCCCCTACCACAATTACTCTCTCACTTGGTTCAAAGGCTCCTATACATTCACTTAACATCTCCCAAAATCTCTCTCTCTCCTCTGCATTCCTCTCTTCTCCAGGTGCATACACGCTTATTATGACCCACTTCTCGCATCCAACCTTTACTTTAATCCACATAATTCTTGAATTTACACATTCATATTCTCTTTTCTCCTTCCATAACTGATCATTTAACATTACTGCTACCCCTTCCTTTGCTCTAACTCTCTCAGATACTCCAGATTTAATCCCATTTATTTCCCCCCACTGAAACTCTCCTACCCCCTTCAGCTTTGTTTCGCTTAGGGCCAGGACATCCAACTTCTTTTCATTCATAACATCAGCAATCATCTGTTTCTTGTCATCCGCACTACATCCACGCACATTTAAGCAACCCAGTTTTATAAAGTTTTTCTTCTTCTCTTTTTTAGTAATTGTATACAGGAGAAGGGGTTACTAGCCCATTGCTCCCGGCATTTTAGTCGCCTCATACGACACGCATGGCTTACGGAGGAAAGATTCTTTTCCACTTCCCCATGGACAATAGAAGAAATAAAAAAGAACAAGAGCTATTTAGAAAAAGGAGAAAAACCTAGATGTATGTATATATATATATGCATGTGCGTGTCTGTGAAGTGTGACCAAAGTGTAAGTAGGAGTAGCAAGATATCCCTGTTATCTTAGCGTGTTTATGAGACAGAAAAAGAAACCAGCAATCCTACCATCATGCAAAACAGTTACAGGTTTTTGTTTCACAGTCATCTGGCAGGACGGTAGTACTTCCCTGGGTGGTTGCTGTCTACCAACCTACTATCCAAAAACTTTTACTTACATTCAGTTTATACATTACTTTCCTAAGTGCATCTTAATAGTTCTTAATCATGCATGTAATGCAGTATTTTCCTTTCCAACCTATGAGACCAGATCTGAGACTGGGCCATGGGAAAAATAATCATCAGAACCACTAACAGATAACAGATAGTACAGTATCTTGTCTTCAATATTCAATTCATTACCGATGCTAGATCTCCTAACCATAGTAGTGAGGTTTGAATGAATTTGCCTGACTACAAACCCAGACTTCAGTTAGATCAGGTAAGCTCATCATAACCTTATGTAAAGAAACCCCAGGTAATAAAACCTACTTCCAGTATTATGGGAAGATCTGTAAGAAGTTTTATTTGTTCACTGGGACAGAGCTGGTGCTCATACTATAAATGACCCTTCTTTTTATTGTAGAAGTAGTTTTTATAATAAGCTTGATTACACTGGTTATTTAACTTAGAAGATACTAGGACAGCTTATGAAAATGTGATATTTATTTATTTATTTATTTAAAAATTTGTGCACACATACAGAGGTACAAAAAATACAGAAAAGAGCAGTATGCCAAAGCCACTTATACTATGCATAGCATTACGGGCTGGCTTAAAATTAACTTAAGATGAACTAAGCAATGATGACATCGGTGATAAAACTTTAATGTAAACAGATTACTATAAAGCACAAGTGAGTATTACAAAGACAGGTCATATGGTTGTATGCATTGTTGTACATTCAGTAGAATGGAGTATTCTGTTAGGTAGTGTATTTAAAAAATAATAAAGTTAGATTGGGTTTTAGGTTTAACATTTATGTGATATAATTGTGAGAAACATTTAAGATATACAATTTATAAGGTTCAGTTATTCAGTATTTATTTGGTTTTGGGTGAGTAAGTGATCTTTGAGAAGAGACTTGAATTTATAAACAGGTAGTGTTTCTTTTATATTTACAGGTAATGAGTTCCAGATTTTAGGGCCTTTTATGTGCATTGAGTTTTTGCATAGTGTGAGATGGACACGAGGAACATCAAAGAGTGATCTGTGCCTTGTGTTATGGTCATGTGTTCTGTTGAGGTTGGCAAGGAGATGTTTGAGGGGAGGGTTAATATCAGAGTTAAGTGTTCTATGTATGTAATAGGTGCAGTAATAAGTATGAATGTTTTGTATGGTGAATAGGTTTAGTGTATTGAATATTGGTGGAGTGTGCTGCCTATAGTGAGAATTTGTTATCATTCTAACTGCAGCCTTTTGTTGGGTAATTAGTGGTCTGAGATGGTTACTTGTTGTTGAGCCCCATGCACAAATTCCATAGGTGAGATAGGGGTAAATAAGAGAGTGATATAGGGCCAGGAGGGCTGACTGTGGAGCATAGTACCGTATCTTCGATAGTATGCCTACAGTCTTGGAAATTTTCTTAGAAATTTGTTGTATATGTGTATGAAATTTGAGTCTATTATCAAGGTGGATTCCTAAGAATTTTCCCTCTGTTAGCTTTGTGATAGGTGATCCGTTTATCATTATGTTAAGAGGGACATCTGTAGCTCTGTTACCAAACTGAATGAAGTAGGTTTTGTCAATGTTTAGTGTAAGTTTGTTAGTCCTCATCCAGGTAGATATTTTCTGTAATTCTGTATTTACAGTATTGGCTAGCGTGACTGGGCTCGGGTGGGAGAAGACGTATGTAGTGTCATCTGCAAATAGTGTGGGTTTGAGTAATTGCGAAGCATTTGGTAGGTCATTTATGTATAGGAGAAAGAGAAGAGGGCCAAGGACACTTCCCTGTGGGACACCAACTGTAATTGGTTGTGCAGAAGAGTTTGCCCCATTTGCATACACATATTGGCTTCTGTTGCTGAGGTATGACTTGAGGTAGTTGAGGGAGTGCCCTCTTATACCATAGTGTGACAATTTTACGTGGAGCAAGTCATGGTTAACTGTATCAAAAGCTTTACGTAAGTCAATGAAGATCCCCAGTGGGACTTCTTTTTTCTCTATTGCAGTGTATATATGTTCTAGCATGTGTATAATAGCATCATTAGTATTTTTATTTGGCCTGAATCCAAATTGGCAGGGGTTGAGTATGTTTTGGGAGATAAGGTAGGAGTAGATTCGTTTATGAATTAATTTTTCGAAAAACTATATCTTGCTGCACAGATCAAATTCAGATGAATTATGCTACAGGTCGACCATCACTAATCCGGCATCATTGGGACCTGTAGTGTGCTGGATTAGTGAGTTTGCCAGATTACAGAGTGGTTAGGTTAGAATACACTTAATTAGCCTATCAATAGAGAGACTGCTACATCTTCCTCATTTTTATCACTGTTTTCTCCTCCACTGGCTTGCTGCTGTGGATTTACAATCATCTGCACAATTTCTGAGTCAGTATAATGATGAAATTTGAGTCAGTATAATGATGAAGTTGAGTCAGTATAATGATGAAATTTGAAATTATGCTAGCCGAAATTAGTGCCGAATTACTGATGGAACCGGATAACTGATTGCTGGATTAGTGATGGCCGACCTGTATATTTATGACATTCTGAATCCATGTGGGTAATTCAGTGCAAGGATTAATAGAGATTTAATCCTCCTTTTATTAATTCCAGCCCATTCAGGCTGTTTGTGGTCCAAATCGTGGAGTCTGAAGAAAATTTTCTAATACAATTTTTCTCAATTTGCAATTGTGGCCTCTTGTTATCCCTGATGCAGGTATAAAAAAATCCTATCTAATCTTTCATGCCCTTTTATGACTTCACGATTATCTTGTCTCCTTTATTCCTCCTATAAGCCAGCAAAGACATCACATCAAACATCTCCACTTACTCCAATATCAAACCCATGAATTTTGGTTGTGAGCCAAAGGCATTACCACTACCCTTCAAGCAGAACTGCTTGCCATAATCCTTGTGCTCAAATGCATCTATGTATTGAAGGTTGTCTCTTTAATTGTAACTGATTCTCTATCATCTATTTTAGCTACTGGGTTAAGCCCTGGTATTTCTCTTCCACTCATAACCTTCTTCTCACCAATCTACTCTTACCCTATCCCCACTTCCCAGCTCACCCCACAAGGGTCTTACCTAAGCTATCTTGTCTTGTCTTGTCTATCATCTATAAATGCTCTCAACTCATTAAGTATAAATTGTGGCATGCTTGCATCAGAAGCCAGACACAGGATTGTGGACAGTGGAGTCAGAGTGCACCTTCTGTGGATTTCATCTCATACTGGTCTTCAGATGCATGATAGAGCTAATGAACTGGCTAAGTTATATGCTTTCAAAGAGAAAGTAGATTTACAATCTTGGCTTGTCAGTCAGCAGTTTGAGAACAATAATATGAAAAGAACTTCAACTGAACTTTACTGACTTAAGACTGAGGGAGAGTGACACCAGTCAGTCCATCTATTACCATTCTATCATGCAGGAGGAGCCACATGTCTATGGTGCATCCAACAAAATAAGCAGACTCTTGGATGTTACTACCACCCAGCTCCGGCTGGGTTACAGGTTAAATCACCACCATCAGATGTAGACCAAACAAAACGTACACTTTGCCAAATGGATTATTGTCACACCTTGCGTCATTATGTACTGGAATGCAATAAAATGAGTGAATTCAGAGACAACTCACTCAGAAATTTTCAAGACATGTCAAAGTATTTTATCCACAGTGATATATTACAAACCATTCTGGAAAAATACCCTGACTTTGCTCACTGTAAATAAAGCTAATATTTGCATTAATAACTCATTGCAATGTGATCAGGTGTAGACATGTGAATGGTTCATTACATTCGTAACTTGTTCAGCTATCAAAACTTTGCAGTCCAGTCCCTAGATCTATTATGTATCTCTGTAATCTTTTAGACTACCACCCACAGGATGGGTATGGGGTGCATAATAAAGATTTTGAAATAACTAAACACTAAGCCATGAGCCATCTAGTATAATCCATCAGTCAGCATGTGATTAATATCTATAGAGGTCCTTTCTCTCCTAAGTTGACCCAGAGTATTATTATAATCATAACCAAGCACTAAACCCATAAGGGTCAGGTTGACCCATAAAACCCAACTAACATTTAGGTTACATTAGGTAAGGTTCATCAGGAAACAGGACAAGCGTTTCCTGATGCAGGTCTTAGTCAGATGATGACCTGCTATTGGAGCTTTTGGTTATCTGCCTGAGACCTTCTGCTGGTTTATTGGTCCACCCCTTTAAAAATTATGGTCATAGTTATAATCATTTTGCATACTAACATTTAATACAATGTAACTCTGTGGTACCGTGTCTGGCTCACAACTGAAGGATCTAGGTTCATTCTTTGGCAATTCAAGATGCACGGGAAAAATTTCTAATATCTATTAGTCCTATGAGCGCTGTATAGCCCTTGTGGCTTAGCGCTTCTTTTTTATTATAATAATATTAGCCCTATGAAGGGTCGCATTCTGGGGAATAGGGCAAAGGACCCCCATTGGAAATAATCACACTGCTTAACTTTTTCACATTATCCTGGGTTACTATCCCTGGCTGTCTCCATGAGTCATTTCTAATAAGAAATACCCAGGCAAATGATAAACCTTAAGTTAAATGCATTACACTGTATATTCGGGCTTTGGGATAGAAATCTCTATTTACCAAACCTCAATACCTAAGCAAATCAAGGAAATAACATGTAAATATTAAAGAAGATGCCTGTTCTACTTTGCTACGACTCATTTACATCTTCATAAATCGCGAAATACCATAAAATAACTCGATTATCACCAATAATCTTACACAAAAATATAAACACTTCAAGGAGGCTGCATTTGTCGTCTGGATGCAATAAGAGTGGCTTTTGGCATTATATTTCATTATTAAAATCTTTCGACATGGCTAAAAAAAATACCTACCTTTATAACAAATCCTTTTAGTATCGGTCAATTATGTTCAGAAGATAGGTCATAAATGATGGTTATTCTTTTCAGATGTGAATAATATTAATCCTAAGGCTTGGTTCCGAGATATGGTCCCGGACGCGAGAAATGATGTAAACAAGTTGACTCGTCAAGATGTTTCCCATTTTCTTTCATAATAAAAAATGCTTGTCGATCATGACCAATTATGGTGTTCAAAATTCCTTTCAACCTCATGACATATTTAATATACAAGGTTTTCTAAAAAATTTGCTCAAAATAAGCTGGTTTTTACCTCTGGACGAGAATACTTTGACATACTGAGGTAAGGACCCAGTGGAAATGAGATACAGTGATTTGACTGGGTTATCCTTGGTTCTATTCTAGACAATTTACTATATAAACCTTCGTAGAAAATTAAAAAAAATATGCATGAGACATAAATAAACATTTACATAAGTTTATTAGAGCAAAGTATCCTTAAAATCTTAAAGTTAGTAAGGAGTTAGGCTTTGGCAACATACAACAGAATTCTTTTACAATTGTCTTGAATGCAGACATATATGGTGGGCACATACAATGTGCAACACGTACATTTATTTAACCTAAGATAACCCAGTAAAGCCAGTGTGACTTATTTTCATAAAAAATAATGTAGGAAGCATCTGCAGTTGTTTAGTCACTTTGTAAGTTTATATAGGTATAGGTACACACAAGTAAAATTATCAAAGTCCCCTCAAGGAAGGTTCCTTGATGTTGGTGAGGGGCTCTTGATTTAGGGAATTGGATCTGTGCTCCAGTTCCCCGAATTAAGTCTGAATGCCTTCCACATCCCCCCCTCAGGCGCTGTATAATCCGGGTTTAGCGCTTCCCCCTTGATTATAATAATAATAATAATAATAATTATAATATCATACAAAGTAACGTGTGTAAATTACCTAGGATAACCCCCCAAAATGAAAATAACTTTATTCTACTGGGATATATATATATATATATATATATATATATATATATATATATATATATATATATATATATATATATATATATATATATATATATATATATATATATATATATATATGTGTGTGTGTGTGTGTGTGTGTGTGTGTGTGTGTGTGTGTGTGTGTGTGTGTGTGTGTGTGTGTGTGTGTGTGTGTGTGTGTGTATGTGTGTGTGTGTGTGTGTGTGTCTGTGTGTGTACTCACCTAATTGTGGTTGCAGGGGTCGAGGCTCAGCTCCTGGCCCCGTGTGTGTGTGTGTGTGTGTGTATGTTTGACGTCAGTCATGTTTATTGTGAGAGGTTTAGTAAGCAGAAGAGGTGCTGAGTCATGCTGAGTGAGGTGTGAGCCTGAGAGGGACAACAGCAGCAGGAGAGGCATGTGAGAGAGCCAAGGCAGTGCGCCTGTGCTGAGCGGCGAGGCACCAGAGGCACCTTATCATTTGCTACACCTGGCACTGAGTACAGGCACGTGTGTGGCACTCCTAAGAGGCACCATGTCTTCCCAGCAGCTGCGGAAAGTTGTGCTCAGCACTGGCAACATCCTCGAGATGGAGGATATTATTCGCAAGGCCGGACAGACCACTAATGAAGAGGTATTCCTCGATCAATACCCTTAATGGCATCTTCTTACCTTATGATAAACAAGTATTTTTTTGGGGGGGTGGGGAGGTTGACGCATTGCGAAGTTATTATAAGGTTTGTACCGGGACACGGTATGAATGGATCTCAAATGATGTCATGTTTTTATGTGATAATCACTTGTACAAATTAGGTGATTGTTGTTAAGGACAAGTTCCATTGGTCTCAGGATTTAGATAGATTTTGCCACCGAAGTGGCTAGTTTATTGTGCACTCTATATCCATCCTGTGGACGGTAGCGCAAGAGTATATGGATACACAAAAGGCCTAGGAACTAGGCCCCAAAAGGGTTAACAGGAGTACATATGGATTTATATCTACATATCTATAGTTCGCTTATCTGTTACAAGCAAATTTAGGAAATTTGTTTAGTATATCTGGTATCTTATTTTCATTAATAAGATATCTTGACATGTCACATAAGTTATTATACTATCTCTGTATTCCTCAATAAGTGGACAATTAAGCACATAGTGTTCAGGACAGTGACCATATGCCTGATCAAATAATTTACATTTAGTTTGATCATCATTTGTGTGTCTCCCAAACTGCCAGAAGTACTTGTAACCAAGCCTAAGCCTGGCCACTACAGCATCAGTCAGCATCAGTCTGTTCACATTGCAAGTTGCTCCATAAACATACTTATCTATGTTCCTGTTATCATAGTGGGTTATAGATCTACTCAGGCTTCTAACTGCATTCCTATCACAATCATTTTCATTATTTACTTCTCTCCTAATATTATTCCCAATGCTAGACGCAGATATACCAAAGTTATATTCTACATTCTCCTTCTGGGTACTCTTCTTGGCTAACATATCAACTTTATCATGAAGGAGTAATCCAGTGTGTGATGGGATACATTGCAATTGTACATTAATTCCTTTGTCCCTGATTTTTGAGTATCTATACCTGGCTTCTCCAATGAGCATGTTGTTGGAGCCATTGTATGAGTCAAGAGCCTTCAGTGTCATAAGTTAGCTTTAGCACCATTAGGATTGCAAACAGTTCAGTTTGCAATGCAGATGCCCAGTTGTTAATTCTTACAGCAACAAAACTTGAGCTGCTGAGACAAAGTGCAAATAATATTTTATTCCAGCTGCCCTTTTTATTTCACTTTATGTAATCTCAAGTTTATCTTGTCACTGTTCACATTTTCTCAGATATTCGGGTTGGGCACTTTCTTGTGAGTATATTAATCCTCAGACTGCTCAGAATATTACTTACTTGGCGTCACTAGCAACCCCTGACTGAAGCTTTCTTAAAATCTAAATAAAGTGTAACATGCCCATCCATTTTTCTCTTGAACAGTCTCTGACCCTTACTTTTTATTATATATATTACAATATAATACAAATTTTATTTCATTATGTGGCAAAAATAAAGTAGTTTACATATAATAAAACATTGTTAGACACAAAAGAAAGCCATTAGTATGCAATGTATTTCAGGCAAACTAATCCTAAGGCTTAAGTGTTACTTAAAGATTTAGACCTAGATTTAGACATAGGCTATTAAGTAGGATTTTTTATGCAGTTAACTATAATCATAAGTTCCATAAGAAACACAGCTAATGAACAAATAGGCAGTTACAAAAGTATTACATATTTCATACTAATTCAGTGATCTTCAGTTTTGCGGAGTGATTGAATAAAGATAGTGAAGATACAGCAAGTTGCTTAGTTACAATAGAAATACAGTAGGACAAGATTTGTTATCAATTTTGTATGGGAGTTGAAGGAAGACTGGAAAAACTGGGACACAATTGGATGAGCTGGTTTTGTTTGTTGTGTGTTGCTGTCTTAGTTAAGTTAGAGAGATGAGGTTTTTTTTTAACAATAGCTCTGAATCAACTGCCAGGTAGTAAGTTTATTTAGGTACAGGTACACATAAGTATTAACCCTTTGAGGGTCGACAAGCCCTCTCCGAAACTCGTTCTCAGGGTCGGCCAAATTTAAAAAAAAAAAATCTAAATTTATCCAACTTAAATCCATTATTTCTGGTTCTTACCTGGTTCGACACCCTCAGTACTTATTTTCTCTTATGAAAAGATAGAGAATCTTTTCCCGATCATAAAGACACCAAAAGTTTGAAATTTGATAGAAAACTTACGGAATTATGCTCTCGCAAAGTTAGCGGTCTCGGCGTGTTTACGCATCGGCGATTTTGCCCACTTTGAGCCCCATTTTCGGCCAATTTCACTGTACTAGTCGACAAAAAACATGAATATTTCGCTAGAACTCCATTTTTTCTATCGAATGGGTGCAAGAAACCACCCATTTATGAAATTCAACTATCCAGTACAGTGGTCAGAATTTAGCAATTTTGCCAATTTCACACAAATTTCAAAAGATGCCAATTTCCGAATAGGGTCCAGAATAAACAAGAAAGACATTCCTGGCACTAAAATGACATTTCCTCTAGTCATTAGTCACGTCTCAAGGCCCCTCTTATATTCTTTTGCTTTCCACTTTGAATTTTTATTCTCACAAAAAAATAAGATTTACTGTTATGCAGACTACTGCATTAGTGTAAAAAATGGTATAAATATTATTGGTGCACTTGTGAAAGAATATTAGACTCACCAGTTGACATGTATTGCATGCTTGGCACACATAGACCCATTCTTTCATATGAAGGCCTACCAGCTTTCTCCCACTAGATTTGAGGCCGCTAGAATTTATGCGTACTAGTACGTCAAAAACCCCTACGCGTAAGATGTACTAGTACGACCAAAACCCTCAAAGGGTTAAAGGAGGGTCCATCAGCAAGTAAAGAGAGAGTAAGGAGACCGTTGGAAAATTCTGATAGAGAGGGCAGCTATGGCTAATCGATACTGGAACTTGACACTGCTCACAGAGAGGAACAGGGTGCCTCTCCACTAGTGATGTGGCCAATAGAGCCGTAAAATAACTTTTGGACTTCTGTTACTTATACTTCTTGAGATAAATCCTAGTAATCTGTTAACCTTGTTGTGCACACTTAGGCACTGCTGTCTTAGCTTTAGATTTCTGCTCACCATGACTCTCACGTCTTTTTCACATTCTGTATGACCAAGCTCTACTTCACCTAGTTTATAGCTTCGAGGGTTATTTTCATTACCAAGGGCAAGTACCTTACACTTATCCACATTGAACTTCATCTGCCATTTTTCAGACCAAGACATTAATTTGTCCAAATCCTCCTGGAGTTCATTGCTATCCTCCTCAGAATGAATTATACGGCCTATCTTTGTATCATCAGCAAATTTACTCATGTCACTTGTAATCCCTTCATCAAGGTCATTAATGTAAATTATGAACAAGAGAGGGCCTAAAACTGATCCTTGTGGAATGCCACTAGTGACTAATCCCCATTCAGATTTGACCCCATTAATGGAAACTCTCTGCTTTCTATTGGTAAGCCATGCCTCTATCCATGCTAGAACTTTACCTCCTATACCATGAGCTGCCACTTTTCTTAAGTCTCTTGTGAGGTACTTTATCGAAGACTTTACTAAACTTTAACCCTTTCAGGGTCCGTCCCGTAGATCTACGGCTTTACGTTCAGGGTCCAAACCGTAGATCTACGCCATGAGCTCAGCTCACTCTGATAAACTGTGAGTGGTACATTTGGGCCTAGATATGAGAGAATACATCTATGTGGTATGTGTGCACCACATAAAACAGATCCTGCAGCACACTGTGTATAATGAGAGAAAAAAAATGAAATCATGATTTTTCGATTAAAACAGCAACTTTGCAGTGTTTTTTCGTATGTTTTTTATAGTTGTATTTGCGATTTCTTGGTCTCATTTGATAGAATGGAAGACATATTACAGAAATAGAGATGATTTTGATTGGTTTTAGCACTGGAAATGGCTTGAAACTGAGCTCAAAGTAGCAGAAATGTTAAATTTTTGCCGATATTCAAGAGTAAACAAACGACCTCACACGTCTAATACACGTCAGCTGGTGGGTCTAATATACATTCACAAATATGGTGATGATATTTATACAATTATTACAGTATTGCATAACAGTAAATCTTCTATTTTTTGGTGTGAATAAAAATTCATTATGTGAATAAAAAATCAAAATGGAATTTATTTGTAAAGCCTCAAAACATAACTAATGAACAGAGGAAATGTTAGTTTAGTGCCAGGAATGCCTACATTGTTCATTCTGGACCCTATTTTGAAATTGGAATATTTTGAACTTTGTGTTAAATTGGCCAAATTAACAATTTCCGATCACTTTATTTTGTAGTTGAAACAGTTGACTTGGCGATTTCTTGTGCTCAATCGATAGAATAGAAGTAATACTAGTGAAATAGCTAAGAATTTGGTTGATTGGAATAATGTAATTGGCCTAAAATGGGAGTCAAAGTCGGCAAAATCGCCGATTCGTAAATATCGCTGACACATCAAAATTCGCGAGAGCATAATTTCGTCAATTTTCCACCAAATTTCGTACTTTTTGTTTTATTACCTTCACAAAAAGATTCTCTACGATTTCATAAGAAAAAATAACAAATTTTTTTTTTTTAAAATTCTTGGACACTGGTGCGTGACTCCAGATTTGGGCCTTGGACCCTGAAAGGGTTAATCCTACACACAAAGAGAAGGATACATGCACAATAACTAGAGTAGTACATGCACAACCTATATATTGTGCATGTACTACTCTACTAAATGAAGAATAAATGACACTTACCTTTATTGAAGATGCAGCAATGACTGATGAGACACTGTGTCCTGGGAGTGCCTTTTCCTCCTGAGTACTGTAGGTCCTGTTTGGCATTTTCTTCCAGAACAGGCTGTTTTGTCTTATCACACTGTGTATGTATGCACTATGATTCTTAAATCTCTCAAACCAACCTTTGCTGGCTTAAATTCACCAATATGAGCACTAGTTCCAGGCATTTTTTCCCTGTTCACCTGGGTGTTAGTCGACTGGTGTGGGTTGCATCCTGGGGGACAAGATTAAGGACCCCAATGGAAATAAGTTAGACAGTCTTCGATGACACTGACTTTTTTGGGTTATCCTGGGTGGCTAATCCTCTGGGGTTAATTGTTTCTTGGTATTCTCAATAAGCCACACCAACAACGGTGCTACAGCAGCAGCAGCAGCTGACGGTGGTACAGCAGCAGCAGACGATGCTACAGCAGCAGCAGACGATGCTACAGCAGCAGCAGACGATGCTACAGCAGCAGCAGACGATGACAGCAGCAGCAGACGGTGGTATGCTACAGCAGCAGCAGACGATGCAGCAGCAGCAGACGATGCTACAGCAGCAGCAGACGACGTACAGCAGCAACAGACGATGCTACAGCAGCAGCAGACGAGCTGCTACAGCAGCAGCAGACGATGCTACAGCAGCAGCAGACGGTACACAGCAGCAGCAGCTGACGGTGGTACAGCAGCAGCAGCTGACAGTGCAGCAGCAGCTGACGGTGGTACAGCAGCAGCAGCAGCTGTACCACCAATAGTAGCGATGGTTGATTGGGGTTTATTATACAACCTGGCCAGCTCGGAGACACGCACTCCACTTTCATACTTATCAATGATCTTTTTCTTCATCTCTATAGTAATTCTCACCCTTATTGCTGTAGGGTTGGCACTAGAAGCTTTCTTGGGGCCCATGGTCACTTATTTTCCAGAAAAAATCACCAAAAACACTGTAATAATACGAAATGTTCCGATTGTATGCTTGGATGTTACCGCGGAGGCTGGCTGGTAAACAATGCCACCGGCGGAACATGTGAGCGTGGCTCAGGCCGCACATTGGACGCGTCTCGGACGAA
>NW_027199803.1:0-27890 GCF_038502225.1 Cherax quadricarinatus | reverse complement strand
GAAAAATGAAAAATGAAATGAATAAAATAACATTTGAACTCGACACTAATATCTACAATGGTGTCTGGTGTTGGTGACACTGTTGTTGAAACCGTAGCCGTTGCTGATGATAAGGGGAGGGGGGGGGTCGCAGGTGTTGGTGACCATCCACTGGCTAGTTCTTCACAGTATACCAGTGAGTATTCTATCCCGAAGACAGGAAAGCAGGTTCTTTACCGCTGCAATGCTGTGGAGTTACGTCCTGCAATTTCATACAGGTGCACAGGTAGTGAGATCAAATTGGCGAAGTCTCTGGACGTTAGTCCTACTCCATCCGTTCTACTCGTTGATTGTCAGGTGACCCTCTCTGACATCCAAGCTGGAAAGATAGACAGGTTACCCACTGCTTAAATAATCACTCTTCATGGTAGTGTACAATATTCTAAAGACGTGGTGATTATTACAACAGTCAACCTAGAGCAAGACTGAAAGGACTAAGTTTATTATTGGTCAAAAGTGAAGCTTTCAACCAATAAATCCACTAGAATACAAGGCAGGCATGTACTTACAGTAGAGTTGGGAGCTGTGAGTCTAGTGATTTACTGTTTAACCAGAGCCCCACACGTCACCTTTCGGGGGGGGGGAGAAGAGGGAGGGGACGGGATAGCGGGAGCTAGACTGACCCTACCTTAAACAAGTAGCCGGCAGACAAACTATCAATTGCAGGGAGGGGGAGAAAAGGCGGGAAAAACGGGAGCGTGACTTACCCTACTAGTAGCCGGCAGACAAACTATCAATTTCAGGGAGGGGGAGAAAAGGCGGGAAAAACGGGAGATTGACTTACCCTACCTTAACTAGAAGCCGGCAGTGAAACTACTGATACTATATATATTCCCTCTACACCTATCTATTGAACTTTTCCCTCACACTCCCCCATGCCAAGACTTATAGTCAAGGAGTATAAGAAGAATAGGCGAGGAAAAAGTTCTAACATGTGGAAGTCGTGTAAGGCAACAAATCTTCTACTGACTGTCACGACTTAACCAGTCAGAGAAATAATTGGATGAACCATTGATATACACAATATGGAACTTAAAAGCCTGGAGTGCCAATGTCCACCTCAAGAGGCGACTGTTGGTTCCCTTAAAAGTTTCTAGGTATATCAAAGGTTTGTGGTCCGTTTCTAAAATGAATTCTTTTCCAAGCAAATAAAATTTAAGTTTGGAGATACCCCACACAAGGGCTAAACATTCCTTTTCTATTGTGGAGTATCTTGTTTCTGCGGGAAGGAGTTTCCGGCTTAGGAAGCATACAGGGGAGGGAGTACCATCATGGTATTGTAGTAACACCGCACCTAAGCCAGTATTGGAGGCATCAGTTCTCAGACAAAATGTTTTATTAATATCTGGAATCTTAAGTATAGGGTCTTTCGCAAAGATACTTTTAATCTCATTAAACTTTTCCCGAGCTACGTCGGAAAGTTCAAGAGGTTCCTTCACAGACTTTTTAAGGAAGTCCGATAAGATGCCTGTAAGATCAGCAAGATTCGGGATAAACCGTGCATAAAAATTTACAGAACCAAGAAAGCTACGCATGAGTTTCTTGGTTTTGGGGAATTTAAATTCTAATAAAGCTTTGATCTTACTGGGGAGAGGCTGCAGAGTGTTATTAGAAAGTATCAGTCCAAGATATCTAATCTTGTTATACCCAAGGAAGCATTTCTTCGGCTTGGCAGTGAGGCCATGTGAGCGTAACCTACGCAAAACTGATGTTAATGTTTGGATATGTTCGCCCCACGTAGATGTCATTACGTAAATGTTATCAAAATAAACTGAAACATTTGGCATATTACCCAAGACCTTTCTCATCAGTCTTACGTAGGTAGCACAGGCAGTTACCAAACCGAAGGGCATAGTTCTATACTGCATCAGTCCTTGGTGTGTAGGAAAAGCGGTGTACTGCTTAGAAGAAGGATCTAACATTACTTGATGATATGCCTGTGCAATATCAATCTCTGAAAAGAAGGAAGCGTCATAAAATTTGTGTAGATCGCTATCTATTAAGGGCATAGGCTCAGCATCCCACCGAGTTATAGCATTAAGGCCTGTGAAGTCAATAGCAAGTCTATATGAATTATCCTCCTTCTTAACCATGACTACTGGTGAACAATATGAAGATACTGAAGGTTCAATGATCTTTAGTTTTAAAAATTTGTCTACCTCTCGGTCAAATGCATCCCTAAGGTGAACTGAACTGGTTATAATTTACGTTTGATAGGATTGTCCGTCAATAAGTCAATCTTATGGACTACCGTGGAGGTAACACCTGGAATATCAGTAAAGACGTCTGAAAAGTTACTCACACATTGAAGTATTTCATGTCTCTTATGGTCATCCAAAGATTCATTAATATTAATGGTGGTTGCGTCCGAGTGGCCAACAGTCACCAAGTCATGTAGTTCTTCATCATAGTATAAGTTAGAGGTGTCAATTATGTACACTTTACATTCTTCAGTTGTCTTATCAAGTTCGTGTGGAAAAACTAAGTCGAAGTTATTAAGGCAGTTAACCGAATTTCTTCGGTAATATTTCTTAAGGATGTTATGATAAAGCTTAGGTTTCCCTTTGACTTCTATGAGGTAGTCAACTTTCCCACAAATTTTTAATACTTTATATGGACCTTTCCATGCTAATAATAATTTATTTGACTTGATAGGCAAAAGTACAAGAACTCCATCACCTACTTTAAAATTTCTCCTCTGACTTTTGGAATCAAAATAGGTTTTGTACTGGTCCATTGACAAACTTAAGTTTTTCGAAACTATGTCAGAGGTCTCCTCAAGTTTGGACCTAAGGTCAAGGAGAAACTGGTAAGAAGACTGAACCTCAGCATTTACCTCCTCATTAGTCCATAAGTCATGAAGGATGGACAGTGGACCTCTGGCCTGTCTACCATAGAGAAGTTCAAAAGGTGAAAACCCCAAAGAGTCACTGGGAACTTCCCTCATGGCAAACAAAGCACAGGGTAGGTAACGATGCCACTCCTTAGGTTTAAGGGAGCAAAGTTTCCTTAAAATGGACTTGAGAATCGAATGCTGGCGCTCAATCCTCCCATTACAGCTGGGATGATAGGGTGTTGTGAAGAGAGGCTTCACTCCCAGAAGTTGGTATAGATGTTGCATTAAGTCAGATGTGAATTGTGTCCCACGGTCAGACAAAATTTCTCTAGGGATGCCCACTCTGGAGAAGATGGACAAAAGGGCTTCAGCCACCTCTGTAGTAGTTATGGTCTTTAAGGGTATGGCTTCAGGGAAACTCGAAGCATAATCAACCAATGTCCCCCAGATGAAAGTGGAGATAAAGGACCAACGATGTCAATAGCTACTCTTTCAAACGGTACCGTAAAGATAGGCATTTTGACCATAGGTACTCGCCTGGTACCTCGGGAGGATGACAGTTGGCAAACTTTACACGATCTACAATAGTTAGTGGCATCTGAGGACATTTTAGGCCAAAAATAGGTTTCCCTAATTTTATTTAAAGTTTTACGATGCGAGAAATGTCCGGCCACTGGCAGGTCATGAGCCATTTTAAAAGAAATTATTTTTTGTAAACTGAATTTAGGAACATTCCCTAAAACAAGAATAAATTTGTGGGGAATTAGCCTTTGGCTGCAAAGAAGAAAAACTTGGACATGCACTTTCAACAATACTAATGCTGAAAGGAAATTTAACATCAAATTCTGAATATTACAGTAATGTTGTTTATGAGATTCGTTCGCGGTAACGCTAGAGGCGGGCATCTCAGTCAGCATCCAGACATATAAGATCTACCTAACTGTTGGAGTTCCCGCCTCAAAGGAAAATCCACCACGCCTTCAAATCATAAAATTTATTGTCTCTTAAATAATTGTGTGGAAAGGTTGACAGAGCGCCGGACGAACCTTCAAACTAAATCCACATATGGAAGATGAGTTACAAACAAGATTCCATACAAGAGACTGTGGATACCAGCAGTTTTCCTGACGTTCCACAACTCATCTAGAGTAAATATCAAAATGTGGATTCAACTTTATAATTCATGTTTGCATTGTATATATAATTTTTTCGACTGTTTACAAAGAGGGGAGAGCCAGAAATTTTTGTCTTGTTCCTCCTTATAATCAATTCAATTCAATTTTATTCTCTATAAGGGTTACAATGTGGATTTAACAGGTTTTTTGATACTGTGTGGTTTACATGTTATATTGTGTGGTTTACATGTTATATAGTCCAGAGAGCGACAGTTACTCTTGGTCTGATACTCTTGGACACCAAAACTTCTTTAATAAAATAATATACTAATTGTTAGAAATATAGGATCTATCTTTTCTCAAACGTAAGTTGCAATGCAACTGAATTATTTTTTAGGTGGACCGAAATGTCGTCCTAAGTTCTCTCTCCTATGTACAAGTTATTTAAGTATTGTTCCAGTCAGAATATTGTGCCTTTTGTTATTTATGGCTTGATTGTGTACCAGGACAATTTTAATATATGTGCTTGGGATATATAGTGTGGAGCTTTTTAGCCAGTTACACGAATGTGCTTTGATATTAAATAATTCGATCCCGTTCTGGTCACACAATACTGAGAGACCAGACCGGCATCTCAGGGGTGTGGGGAAGTGTGTCACCACTCTGTACAACTCGCAACAAACCAGATACCAAGACCATGGACCATATTTTAATCTTATATACTGAGGATTTCGACCATTCAGGAGCTTGCCAAGTACGTGTGAGGTACGTCATGTTAAAATTTAAATGTTAATAGGCTTTCTTTTTACATTGTTACAAAATTCTGTAAGTTTGTTTGCATTTTTCCTTCATACTAGAAATAAATACGTAGATGCTAATCGACATCACACATACAAACACATACAAACACATACAAACACACACACACACACACACACACACACACACACACACACACACACACACACACACACACACACACACACACACACACACACACGTCGGCCTGACGACACTGGAGGACAGGAGGGTCAGGGGAGACATGATAACGACATATAAAATACTGCGCGGAATAGACAAGGTGGACAAAGACAAGATGTTCCAGGGAGGGGACACAGAAACAAGAGGTCACAGTTGGAAATTGAAGACACAAATGAGTCAGAGAGATATTAGGAAGTATTTCTTCATTCATAGAGTTGTCAGGCAGTGGAATAGCCTAGAAAATGACGTAGTGGAGGCAGGAACCATACACAGTTTTAAGACGAGGTTTGATAAAGCTCATGGAGCGGGGAGAGAGAGGGCCCAGCAGCAACCGGTGAAGAGGCGGGGCCAGGAGCTAAGACCCGACCTTTGCAACCACAAATAGGTGAGTACACACACACGCACACACACACACACAAAAAAAAAAAAACGTTCATATCAATAATACAAATATGTTTTATTAATCACCATTCGTCAGATTACATATAATACATTCAATTTGCCTTTATGGTAAATATGGCAGGAGACAAGATTTTCGGAAACCAAACCACACTGGTTTAGGCAACACAGTGTTGCTGCGGACACGACCCCTCCTTCATATACGACCTTCACACTGGTTTAGGCAACAGTGTTGCTGCGGACACGACCCCTCCTTCATATACGACCTTCACACTGGTTTAGGCAACACAGTGTTGCTGTGGACACGACCCCTCCATCATTGCATGAGGATTTCTGCCCGATCTAAACTCAAATTTAAATACATTTAAGTCCTGTTAACTATTAATGACGAAATATAAATGGGCTGTTTAGTGCATTAGTGTCTCTTAAAAATAATATAATGAACTATCTTTATTTCTACAAGTACATATACAAGGTATACAGTCCTAGCTGACATCAGTGACATATACAAGGTATACAGTCCTAGCTGACATCAGTGACATATACAAGGTATACAGTCCTAGCTGACATCAGTGACATATACAAGGTATACAGTCCTAGCTGCCATCAGTGACATATACAAGGTATACAGTCCTAGCTGACATCAGTGACATATACAAGGTATACAGTCCTAGCTGACATCAGTGACATATACAAGGTATACAGTCCTAGCTGACATCAGTGACATATACAAGGTATACAGTCCTAGCTGACATCAGTGACATATACAAGGTATACAGTCCTAGCTGACATCAGTGACATATACAAGGTATACAGTCCTAGCTGACATCAGTGACATATACAAGGTATACAGTCCTAGCTGACATCAGTGACATATACAAGGTATACAGTCCTAGCTGACATCAGTGACATATACAAGGTATACAGTCCTAGCTGACATCAGTGACATATACAAGGTATACAGTCCTAGCTGACATCAGTGACATATACAAGGTATTCAGTCCTAGCTGACATCAGTGACATATACAAGGTATACAGTCCTAGCTGACATCAGTGACATATACAAGGTATACAGTCCTAGCTGACATCAGTGACATATACAAGGTATACAGTCCTAGCTGACATCAGTGACATATACAAGGTATACAGTCCTAGCTGACATCAGTGACATATACAAGGTATACAGTCCTAGCTGACATCAGTGACATATACAAGGTATACAGTCCTAGCTGACATCAGTGACATATACAAGGTATACAGTCCTAGCTGACATCAGTGACATATACAAGGTATACAGTCCTAGCTGACATCAGTGACATATACAAGGTATACAGTCCTAGCTGACATCAGTGACATATACAAGGTATACAGTCCTAGCTGACATCAGTGACATATACAAGGTATACAATCCTAGCTGACATCAGTGACATATACAAGGTATACAGTCCTAGCCGACATCAGTGACATATACAAGGTATACAGTCCTTGCTGACATCAGTGACATATACAAGGTATACAGTCCTAGCTGACATCAGTGACATATACAAGGTATACAGTCCTAGCTGACATCAGTGACATATACAAGGTATACAGTCCTAGCTGACATCAGTGACATATACAAGGTATACAGTCCTAGCTGACATCAGTGACATATACAAGGTATACAGTCCTAGCTGACATCAGTGACATATACAAGGTATACAGTCCTAGCTGACATCAGTGACATATACAAGGTATACAGTCCTAGCTGACATCAGTGACATATACAAGGTATACAGTCCTAGCTGACATCAGTGACATATACAAGGTATACAGTCCTAGCTGACATCAGTGACATATACAAGGTATACAGTCCTAGCTGACATCAGTGACATATACAAGGTATACAGTCCTAGCTGACATCAGTGACATATACAAGGTATACAGTCCTAGCTGACATCAGTGACATATACAAGGTATACAGTCCTAGCTGACATCAGTGACATATACAAGGTATACAGTCCTAGCTGACATCAGTGACATATACAAGGTATACAGTCCTAGCTGACATCAGTGACATATACAAGGTATACAGTCCTAGCTGACATCAGTGACATATACAAGGTATACAGTCCTAGCTGACATCAGTGACATATACAAGGTATACAGTCCTAGCTGACATCAGTGACATATACAAGGTATACAGTCCTAGCTGACATCAGTGACATATACAAGGTATACAGTCCTAGCTGACATCAGTGACATATACAAGGTATACAGTCCTAGCTGACATCAGTGACATATACAAGGTATACAGTCCTAGCTGACATCAGTGACATATACAAGGTATACAGTCCTAGCTGACATCAGTGACATATACAAGGTATACAGTCCTAGCTGACATCAGTGACATATACAAGGTATACAGTCCTAGCTGACATCAAGGGCATACTACTGTATAGAAAGCCGCTCGTTATGCTGAGCATTTCGGGCAAATTATATCAATTTTGTCCCAGGATGCGACCCACACCAGTCGACTAACACCCAGGTACCCATTATTACTGATGGGTGAACATAGACAACCGGTGTAAGGAAACACGCCCAATGTTTCTATCCTCGCCGGGAATCGAACCCGGATTCCTTACCGTGTGAAGCGAAAGCTTTTGCCACCATGCCACAGGTCACCGTAGCGTTTATAACCTAAGAACATAAGAAAGGAGGAACAATATGGCAGGGCTACTGGCCCATACTAGGCAGGTCTTTCTCAAACCCAAACCTACTAACAAAAATTATCAATGCTGCTCAAAAAATAAACTTTGATAACCGTTTTATCTCAAAGGCGAGTCCCACTTAAATTCAACCTCGAAGGATAACCATGCAAGTTGCTAGAGGAAAAGTGAGGATAGTCTGCAACGCTGGATAGATCATGGTCCCTACGACCGCTGGTATTCCCAATATGATGATATAAGGAAGGCGGTTAAGGAACTAACGGAAAAAGGGAGTGGGTCTGACGAGAGGGCTGACGGAGGGGAGGAAGGGCTGACGGGAGGGAAGGCAGACGAAGGTAAGGAAGGGCTGACAGGAGGGAAGGAAGAGCTGACAGGAGGGAAGAGCTGACGGAAGGGAAATAAGGGCTGACGGGGGAAAGAAGAGCTGACGGGAGGGAAGGAAGTGCTGAAGAAAAGGAAAGAAGGGCTGATGGGTAGGAAGGAAGGGCTGACGGAGAGGAGGAAGGGCTGGCGGGAAGGAAGAAAGGGTTATCTGCAAACTGAGGTCTAACCCACCAATCCCATATTGGGAGTGGGGCGGAGGGGACAGGTGTGTGGTGGCATCCCACTTTCCTCTCTCAGAGACTGACTGCCTCCACACTATCACTCTCTGAAAACTTATCCTACTTCTCCTGTTGTTGCCTTTGCAACATTGCACAGCTCCTGATGACGCACTGAGAAGTGTGAAAGTACTTGAGCTAAAGATTTCCACCCCCCCTCCCCGTGGCTTGTCCTGCATAGTTAAGATCGCCCGTCTACGATTGTTTGCACACACACACACACGCACACACACAATATATATATATATATATATAAATATATATATATATATATATATATATATATATATATATATATATATATATATATATATATATATATATATATATATATATATATAATACATATATATATATATATATATATATATATATATATATATATATATATATATATATATATATGTGTGTGTGCGTGTGTGTGTGTGTGTGTGTGTGTGTGTGTGTGTGTGTGTGTGTGTGTGTGTGTGTGTGTGTGTGTGTGTCGTGCCGAATAGGCAAAACTTGCGATTTTGGCTTAAACAGCAACGCTCTTCTTGCCGAAGAAGGTAGGCGAAAATTTGTGTATGCAATAATTTTGAAAAAATCATTCTGAACCTAACGAAAAAAATATATTTCATTGTGTTTGTTTATTAAATTATTGTACACTTATCTAAAATAAATTTAGTTGGATTAGGCTAAATTAAATTGCACTTGTTATAATAAGGTTAGGTAAGTTATCTTTTGGTACAAATTTATTAACTTTTACATTAACATAAATGAAAAAAATTATATATTTAAACGTATAAGAGAAAATTTTAGAAAGGACTTAATTTTAAATGAGTTCTTGCTAATCGACTAATTTTTCCTATATGGCACGACATACATACATACATACATACATATATATATATATATATATATATATATATATATATATATATATATATATATATATATATATATATATATATATATATATATATATATATATATATATATGTCGTGCCGAATAGGCAGAACTTGCGATCTTGGCTTAAATAGCAACGCTCATCTTGCCATATAGGACAAGCGAAAATTTGTGTATGCAATAATTTCGCCAAAATCATTCTGAACCTAACGAAAAAAATATATTTCACTGTGTTTGTTTAGTATTAAATTATTGTAAACAAATCTAAAATATATTTAGTTGGGTTAGGCTAAAATAAATTGTTCTTGTTATAATAAGGTTAGGTAAGTTTTCTAAGATTCTTTTGGTGCAAAATTAAAAATTTTTACATTAACATTAATGAAAAAAATATATCTTTAAACGTATAAGAGAAAATTTCAGAAAGGACTTAATTTTAAATGAGTTCTTGCTAATTGACCAGTTTTACATATTCGGCACGACGTATATATATATATATATATATATATATATATATATATATATATATATATATATATATATATATATATATAAATATATATATATATATATATATATATATGTCGTGCCGAATATGTAAAACTGGTCAATTAGCAAGAACTCATTTAAAATTAAGTTCTTTCTAAATTTTCTCTTATACGTTTAAAGATATATTTTTTCATTAATGTTAATGTAAAAATTTTAATTTTGCACCAAAAGAATCTTAGAAAACTTACCTAACCTTATTATAACAAGAGCAATTTATTTTAGCCTAACCCAACTAAATATATTTTAAATACGTTTACAATAATTTAATACTAAACAAACACAATGAAATATGTTTTTTTCGTTAGGTTCAGAATGATTTTGGCGAAATTATTGCATACACAAATTTTCACTTGTCCTATATGACAAGATGAGCGTTGCTATTTAAGCCAAGATCGCAAGTTCTGCCTATTCGGCACGACATATATATATATATATACATATATATATATATAAATATATATATATATATACATATATATATATGTATATATAACACTGATCTCTGGCTGAAGGAGACTCGAACCTACGAACCTTAGGACAAGGTACGCAGTGCTTTACCAATCTACCCACACTGGACCAATACCTTGGCGTGTAGCATGAGCTACACGTTTGATCCAAGGCAGCCAGCTTTCAGGGAGAAGGCTTACAGCTTTTCATCTCATCCCCTGCATGCATCAGCCTTACTAGAGATTTGAACAATGCAAGGAATTCGCGAGAGCATGCGAAATATACACAAACACTGATCTCTGGCTGAAGGAGACTCGAACCTACGAACCTTAGGACAAGGTACGCAGTGCTTTACCAATCTACCCACACTGGACCAATACCTTGGCGTGTAGCATGAGCTACACGTTTGATCCAAGGCAGCCAGCTTTCAGGGAGAAGGCTTACAGCTTTTCATCTCATCCCCTGCATGCATCAGCCTTACTAGAGATTTGAACAATGCAAGGAATTCGCGAGAGCATGCGAAATATACACAAACACTGATCTCTGGCTGAAGGAGACTCGAACCTACGAACCTTAGGACAAGGTACGCAGTGCTTTACAAATCTACCCACACTGGACCAATACCTTGGCGTGTAGCATGAGTTACACGTTTGATCCAAGGCAGCCAGCTTTCAGGGAGAAGGCTTACAGCTTTTCATCTCATACCCTGCATGCATCAGCCTTAGATAAAAAGCTGTAAGCCTTCTCCCTGAAAGCTGGCTGCCTTGGATCAAACGTGAAGCTCATGCTACACGCCAAGGTATTGGTCCTGTGTGGGTAGATTGGTAAAGCACTGCGTACCTTGTCCTAAGGTTCGTAGGTTCGAGTCTCCTTCAGCCAGAGATCAGTGTTTGTGTATATTTCGCATGCTCTCGCGAATTCCTTGCATTGTTCAAATATATATAATATATATATATATATATATATATATATATATATATATATATATATATATATATATATATATATATATATATATATATATTATGATGTAGGGCGAAATGACAGTAGTTTGTTGGATTATGTATTGGTAGATAAAAGACTGTTTGAGTAGACTTCAGGATGTACATGTTTATAGAGGGGCCACAGATATATCAGATCACTTTCTAGTTGTAGCTACACTGAGAGTAAAAGGTAGATGGGATACAAGGAGAATGTATGAGAGTATAGTTTTACCAACGCTCTTATATGGGTGTGAAGCATGGGTGATGAATGTTGCAGCGAGGAGAAGGCTGGAGGCAGTGGAGATGTCATGTCTGAGGGCAATGTGTGGTGTGAATATAATGCAGAGAATTCGTAGTTTGGAAGTTAGGAGGAGGTGCGGGATTACCAAAACTGTTGTCCAGAGGGCTGAGGAAGGGTTGTTGAGGTGGTTCGGACATGTAGAGAGAATGGAGCGAAACAGAATGACTTCAAGAGTGTATCAGTCTGTAGTGGAAGGAAGGCGGGGTAGGGGTCGGCCTAGGAAAGGTTGGAGGGAGGGGGTAAAGGAGGTTTTGTGTGCGAGGGGCTTGGACTTCCAGCAGGCATGCGTGAGCGTGTTTGATAGGAGTGAATGGAGACAAATGGTTTTTAATAGTTGACGTGCTGTTGGAGTGTGAGCAAAGTAACATTTATGAAGGGGTTCAGGGAAACCGGCAGGCCGGACTTGAGTCCTGGAGATGGGAAGTACAGTGCCTGCACTCTGAAGGAGGGGTGTTAATATTGCAGTTTAAAAACTGTAGTGTAAAGCACCCTTCTGGCAAGACAGTGATGGAGTGAATGATGGTGAAAGTTTTTCTTTTTCGGGCCACCCTGCCTTGGTGGGAATCGGCCAGTGTGATAATAAAATAAAAAAATAAAGCAATTAATACTATTAAGCATGACTTTTTTGCTTTAACTATTAATAAAAATACTATTAAATGTCATTATTATATTAGATGAAAGAAGACTTAATACACAATAAATGCATCATATATTCATATATATAATATATATATATATATATATATATATATATATATATATATATATATATATATATATATATATATATATATATATATATATATATATATATATATATATATATATATATATATATATGCATATATATATATATATATATATATATATATATATATATATATATATATATATATATATATATATATATATATATATATATATATGTTATATATATTATGTATATATATTATAAATATTATATATATAAATATTGTATATATATATATATATATATATATATATATATATATATATATATATATATATATATATATATATATATATATATATATATATATATATATTTTTTTATTTTTTTTTTTTCAACAAGTCGGTCGTCTCCCACCGAGGCAGGGTGACCCAAAAAAAAGAAAGAAAATCCCCAAAAAGAAAATACTTTCATCATCATTCAACACTTTCACCACACACACACATTATCACTGCTTTTGCAGAGGTGCTCAGAATACAACAGTTTAGAAGCATATACGTATAGAGATACACAACATATCCCTCCAAACTGCCAATATCTGATATATATACAAATATATATATATATATATATATATATATATATATATATATATATATATATATACAGTGTCGTGCCGAATACATAAAACTTCGATTTTGGCTTAAATAGCAACGCATTTCTTGCCAAATAGGGCAAGCGAGAATTTGTGCATGCAGTAATTTCGCAAAAATCATTCTTAATCTAGTGAAAAAAAATATATTTCATTGTGTTTATTATTAAATTATTGTAAACTTTTATCAGATATATTTAGTTGGATTAGGCTAAATTAAATTGTCCTTGTTATGATAAGGTTAGGTAAGTTTCCTATGGTACTTTTGTTACAAAATTATTAATTTTTATATTAACATAAATGAAAAAAAAAAATATTAACACATCGGCTGATTCCCACCAAGGCTGGGTGGCCCGAAAAAGAAAAACTTTCATCATCTTTCACTCCATCACTGTCTTGCCAGAAGGGTGCTTTATACTACTGCAACACTAACACCCTCTTTCAAAGTGCAGACACTGTACTTCCCATCTCCAGGACTCAAGTCCGGCCTGCCGGTTTCCCTGAATCCCTTCATAAATGTTACTTTGCTCACACTCCAACAGCACATCAAGTATTAAAAACCATTTGTCTCCATTCACTCTTATCAAATACGCTCATGCACGCTTGCTGGAAGTCCAAGTCCCTCGCACACAAAACAGCCTTTACCCACTCCCTCCAACCCTTCCTATGCCGACCCCTACCCCGCGTTCCCTCCACTATATATATATGTATAAGAGAAAATTTTAGAAATGACTTAATTTTAAATGAGTTGATGCTAATTGACCAATTTTACCTATTCGGCATGACATGTACACATGCGTATGGGTATATATATATATATATATATATATATATATATATATATATATATATATATATATATATATATATATATATATATATATATATATATATATATATATATATATATATATATAACACATACACACGTCTGGATGTGTATTTGATCATTAAAAATCGGTAAAACTAGAAATATAATCAGCATAAGAAGCTACAAGAAAGATTTTTCATTAGTTTAAGAGTGTTGTCATATGAGTGGTTCATCAGCGCACAGTATATTGCGTTGAAAGGGGATCAGTTTTTGTTCTATTGTTTACCTGAGGCAGCTCCTAATTTACTCTTCGGATTACATGTGGACAAGATGGCGCTTGTTAAAGATCTTGTTATGGATCTTGTTTGGGGTCTCATTACTTTCATTATGGAGTGTTAACCTCATTCCTACTTATCGGTAGTTGGTTCGTTTAATAAAGATTTCTGAACTTTTGCATTTCAAGGACAAAACTATTGAGTACTTGTAAGAAGTTTTGAAAGTGATTAATGAGTTTTTTCTGTGCGGTTTTGATTTGTGAGCATTCTAGAATTTTTGTTCGACTCAAGCACTGCATGACAGTATTTTCCAGGGAGTCCCTCTGGTGTCAGTTTCATCCTTTCTTTTTCTCTTCCAGTTGGGTCTAGGTAATGAATACTACTTCTGGAGGATTTTTTTAATCTTTCCTTTTCAATCTTATCTCCTCGTATATCAGTTTCAGTTCTTTCCTATTAGAAGCCCGGGTAGCCGAGATGGTATAGCGGAGGACTATCAATTTACTGACAATAGTTCGAGCCTCTCGTTACCCTTCTGTTTATTCCTTGACAGCTAAAACCTAATGACCCTGATGTGTGTAAGAAGAGTTCTATTATCAAAGCTCCTGGGCCGAGGGAACGAGTTCAATTGGGGCCTCTCACATACATAATATTATATTACCTCCAAGGCCCGGGTTAGCCTAGAAGGTAGTGTGTCAGACTGTCAATTTACGGACAGCGCTTCGAGCCCCTCGTCCACTCTTCTGTTTATTCATTAGCGGTTATTACAACTGTATAAAATAGGGAGGTACCACCTCTAGAATTGGACTGGGGACCCTCATCCTCAGAGAAAAGAATAAACGTACTTCAGGTTAAACTCAAGATTCTTCCTTGAGCTGTTTGAATATTTTCTTCTTCCATCCCCCTATATTCTATATTCTATGTGAGCTTTATTTGCATATAAAATACATTAAAAAAGATACAATGGAAAGGAGAATAACATAAATGACATCTCAGAGCCTACATCTTAATGCTTCATCCGCCGAAGTGTTTAAGAAGATACGTGAGCAAACACTAAAATATATTACAAAAGTTTCGGTCCAGGGATCATGATCAAGATAACAGGACCGAATCATTTTCTAATAAATATATCCTGGTCTTCATGTGTTATCACTTTGTCGGTATTAATTACTACGTTTTATATCAGCATGAAAACCCTGAGCTTCATATAGCCGCTTCAGTGTAATCACTCGCCTGGTCCTCGCTGATATTTCTCTCCAAAAACCTTTTCCTTCTCAAAAAAAATGTATAATGAGGGGTACGAAGAGAAAAAAAAAGGTAGTTGGCTTGACCAGTATATCCCTGCCTAGTTATTTATTAGAATATCATAAGTCACTATGAAGTGAAGGAAAATCAAAGGCAAGAAATTACTAGTTTATAAGCTTGGAATAAACGAAACATTGGAGTGTAGTCAGTAGACGACTTTAAGATGGGGGATTTGAAGACAATGGATTTCACATAAAAGTTATAACGTGATGTCTTAGATAAGAAGAAAATCTGAGAGCAGGAAATGGTGTCTTAAAATAGGAGGAAAAAAAAATATTTAGGAATTTCTCCCAAGATTCTGGGAAAAACTCCATGACAGCTCGAGGAGACGTAACTGTTGGCAAGGAAGGGTGGAGAGAGAGAGAGAGAGAGAGAGAGAGAGAGAGAGAGAGAGAGAGAGAGACAAACAGACAGACAGACAGACAGACAGACAGACAGACAAACAGACAGACACAGACGGACGGACAGAGACAGACAGGCAGCTCAAATAGTAAATGAGAAAGATAGATTGCATTCGACCTCCATTCCAGGGATATTTGCTGAAATTAACTATATCCAAATTAAAGGCTATCGCTTATTACTTGTGCCTGAGACAAAAAGAGCAAATCAGTAGGCTCTCTCCCTGCCCTCCACACCTTCCTTTCCCTGCCGGCATTAAAGGAAGGAAAAAGTATATTATACATATTGGAAAAAAAAGCAGGATTGGAATTTACGAAACAGATGGAAAGCGTAAGCTACTGTTTCTATTATAACTAGTTTAACTGGACATCCATGACTAAAACTATTAACTTGGCTCGTTGTCATCTGATAGTTATGATGCCATGTCGGAACAGGTAATGAGGAATCCGATGATTCCAGGTGCCCTATCACATACGTATATTAACCTTATATTTACAGAGAGCTTGAGGTAAACTGCTTAAAAAATTAATTGAATGCAGTATAATGTAATCCTTGACTTAAAACGTTTCGCCCATTCAATGGACTTTATCATGCCGCAAACAGATCTAACTGAGAAGAGAGAATACACGTATATATAGGTAGCGTAGTAACGTGAAGACTCAGGTGAGGGATGTTGAAGATAACTTCTTGCGCAGGCTAATGACAAGCTAGATAAATATATAGCAGAGCAGAGGTTGAATTTGACAACCTCCATATCATTGGCCAGTAGGCCTACTGCAGTGTTCCTCATACGATGACCTGTTTCTATGTGGGATAACGAGGGAGAACTTTCCTGGCAACTGGTACACTTATGATGTAGAGGCCGTTTTTATTTATTTATTTTGGTTGAAATTTTAGAATATGCTGATAGTTTAAGATTCCAAGACGTTGCTTCTCTGCATGACTTCCTCCTTGGTATGAGTCGTTCTATTTTGTAATTAATTAAACTGTTGTGAAAGTTTGTATAAAACACAGGCGTTCTTAAAATCTGTCGCTCTACTACTGTACTGATGTTCAGAAATGCTTTTGGAGGGTTCTGAATATTTCGCGCACTTAAATTTGGTTGCAGTCATTTCAAGGGATTTTGAAATCTCTACTGAGGATGGAACCTGTTGGTGATATCTCTTACTGGTGATGTCTTTGATCGTAGCGGATTGACAGGTAGCTACTTAGAATTTTGTGTTGGAAAGAATGTTCGTGAGTATTCGCAGTGGAGTTACTAGGGAGGACTAGGCATCTTCCCGCTATATCACTTCTAAATGAGTTTAAAATGTTACTTGCACGGAGTGTACATTCTTTCATGAAGTGACGAGGATATTGAAACTTAGATAATGTGTGTATGTTGAAGGAGAACATCTACGAAGAAGCTTATGAATATGCCAGGCATTATTTTGGGATTGTTGTGTAAATATAAGTACAGGAGATCGAGCTGGTTGGTGGTGGACTCGAGAACATCAGGGAAAGAAAGAATGTAGTTGACTTTGAGGATAACTTGAAGTGAGGTCTCTGCCTTGTTGAGCTTGTGTTGGCGTGCTGGAGTATTGAATCGTCTAGGACAGTGGTTCCCAAACTTTTTCAGCTTGTTACCCAATTTAACATGCCACATAAAGCATGTTACCCCTTTCACAAAATGTTGTTATTATTGATATATATGGCTAAATTAAAACACTTGAGATATTTTCTTTTATTTATTGTATTTGAACATTGTGCATCTCTAATGACTATTACCAAAGATGTCAAGAACATCAGTGGGATGGATGGAGTTGCATACTTGAAGCTAGTTTAGGAATTCTTGGCTTCATACCAGCTTATGTCTACCTCGGCTGATGCTCACAGATAAACTGACAGTGTGAAATAGAGGCAGCCTCAGGAAGTGAGTGACGCGTACTGGACAGGTCGATCTGGGCTACTGAGTGACTTTTGTCCTGAAGCATACTTGTCAAAATACTTTTGGGTTACCACACACTTAGCTATATATTTCTTCTTTTCTAATACTGTATATTAGTTTTTGATGTTTATTGTTATTTGGTTTAACTTTATTACTTACTTATAATAGGTTTACTTTACAACTTTATATACTAAGACAAAGTTAACAATAATCCTCATACCGGGTACCGCATTGTTTTCTTGATTTTCAGAATTCATAACTTTTTTTCTGTCACCCCTCCATTACCCCCCAAAAATGGTTAAATTACCCCCAGGGGGTAATTTACCCCCAGTTTGGGAACCACTGGTCTAGGAGTTATGATAAGGATGCCAACATTAAGATGCCAGGTTACCGTCAGGAAAATAATCGAGGAAAACAGTTCGTCTTCGAAATGTTGTATGTATTGATTCGCCAGTACGGCACTAAGTGGGGAACCCACTCGCAATCCGGAAAAGATTATTTTCAAACAAGAAACATGTAAAGCCAACAGACAATTCAAAGTAGTTTATAAAATCTCTGGCTGGAACAGAAAAGTCTGGCGAGTATTTATACACACATACTCTCTCGCGACGTAATGTTTGTGGCTCTTAATAAAGTCCACAATGTGGACGCAGCGTTGTCAATAAAGCATCGCATTATACTGCATTTGTCTCTCTTCATTGCAAAGAGCTTGGCCATCTGGTTCTTAAACGACTGTATTGCCTTGACGCTTACATATTCAGCCAGTAATTTGTTCCATTCTGCTGTAATTCTGTTTGTAAAAAAAAAAAAGTAAAAAGTTTACATACGATCGTATTGCATCTTCTACCCAGAATTTTCATGTCATTAATTTGAATCAATTCATTTTCCACTTTAAACAGTTCGTGCTTTAGTCGTCTCCACTATTTAATATCTTAATGGTTTTATCACATCTCTTAGTCTCCATTTCTTAAGTGAGAAAATTACAAGTATATCCTATCTTTCTTCAAATGGTTTGCTTAATGTCTTGATACGTGCATGCCAGGTCTTCTATGTTTTTCTTAAGAATAATATATATATATATATATATATATATATATATATATATATATATATATATATATATATATATATATATATATATATATATATATATTATGTAATTTGGAGACCAAACCTGGTTGGCATTTTGAAGACGCAGTCTGACGAATGCATCCAAGTTTCTGGCAAATGAAAGTTAGAGAGGGAGAGAGTGGGAGGGAAGGAGGGAGGGAGAGATAGAGAGTGGGAGAGAGAGAGGAGAGAACCCACTAGTAACCCTCCTCTCTTCTCCTTACATGATTTACTCTTCTTGTGCAAATAGAGATTTAATGCCTCTCAGGGACCTCTTTGTTGTAACATATTGCTACGGCAGATAAAAAAATCTTACCTTCTTGCTACTCAGCGGAGTCTGAGAGACAAGAGTGAGGAAGGAGAGGAAAGGAGAAGAAGAGAAGGAAAGAGAAGGAAATGAGCAAGTTAAATAAGAGAGAGAGAGAGAGAGTGAGAGAGAGAGAGAGAGAGAGAGAGAGAGAGAGAGAGAGAGAGAGAGAGAGAGAGAGAGAGAGAGAGAGAGAGAGAGAGAGAGAGAGAGAGAGAGAGAGAGATTGTTATATATTTATGTAGTTTGTTTTTAGAAAAAATCCATAAAAAAGAATCGGTTACTTTCAGCTTGATTTATATCGTTTGTAATATGATAATATAAGTATTATTTTAAACAATATAATTAGAGTTTTATCAGTTATTAGTAAATCTTTAGAAAGGATTATTAAAGTTAGTGTAAAAAAACACAAGTTTACTGGTAAACTTGGAGCAGATATTGAACACATTTTATGTTCAAATGTTTCCATCCAATGTTTCTAAAATCAAAATAATTACAAAGTGAAGACAATCACAATAATATCCAAGTATTGCATATATCAAAATACAACCCTTCATGGTCAAAACAATTACTGTGCCATGTGCATGAACATAGTGTAAAAACAATAGATCTGTGGAAGACTGACACTAGTCAGGAGGATCCTATCCAATGAATGAATGGAATAACAAATGTAAATCTTAGTACATAAATGAGGTCGACATCTCCACATGAGATAAATATCACTGTTCTCGGTCTTCTAGGTTATTTCTTAACCCTAATTCCACAAACAGATCAGTACAAATAATATCACTGGTGCTGATTAAATGCTGTAAATACATCAGGAAGGAACTATGACACAGCACAGTAACTTTGAACAGTGAATCAGACATAATCTGTTTAGCAGCATATTAAGTCGGGCAATGTAAATCACACTGAGAATAAAGACACTGGTAGTAGCGGATTATTTAAATACAAAGTTTCCGCTATATATATCATATGGAAGATAAGTTGAACTATACCAATGAGACTAGGGAGGGGGGAGGCGAGTGGTGGAAACTAAGAACGTTATCCATGGTGGCAAAAAAGGGAATGTATCGGAGTATAGTGGTAGCAATGTTCTTATCAAGCATGGGTTGTGAATGTTGCAGCAAGGTGCAGGCTGGTGGCAGTGCAGACGTCAATTTGTGAATGTTGCAGCAAGGTGCAGGCTGGTGGCAGTGCAGACGTCAAGTTGTGAATGTTGCAGAAATGTGCAGGCTGGTGGCAGTGCAGACGTCAAGTTTGAGGGCAGTGTGCGGTGTGAATATTTGGCATAGAATTCGTAGCTTTGAAATTAGGAGGAGATGCAGTTACTAAAAGTGTGTGTGTGTGTGTGTGTGTGTGTGTGTGTACTCAATTAGTTGTACTCACCTAGTTGAGGTTGCAGGGGTCGAGTCCTAGCTCCTGGCCCCGCCTCTTCACTGGTCGCTACTAGGTCACTCTCCCTGAACCGTGAGCTTTGTCATACCTTTGCTTAAAGCTATGTATGGATCCTGCCTCCACTGCATCGTTCCCAAACAATTCCACTTCCTGACTACTCTGTGGCTGAAGAATTACTTCCTAACATCCCTGTGATTCATCTGTGTCTTCAACTTCCAACTGTGTCCCCTTGTTGCTGTGTCCCATCTCTGGAACATCCTGTCTTTGTCCACCTTGTCAATTCCTCTCAGTATTTTGTATGTCGTTATCATGTCCCCCCTATCTCTCCTGTCCTCCAGTGTCGTCAGGTCGATTTCCCTTAACCTCTCTTCGTAGTACATACCTCTTAGCTCTGGGACTAGTCTTGTTGCAAACCTTTGCACTTTCTCTAGTTTCTTTACGTGCTTGGCTAGGTGTGGGTTCCAGACTGGTGCTGCATACTCCAATATGGGCCTAACGTACACGGTGTACAGGGTCCTGAACGATTCCTTATTAAGATGTCGGAATGCTGTTCTGAGGTTTGTTAGGCGCCCATATGCTGCAGCAGTTATTTTGGTTGATGTGTGCCTCAGGAGATGTGCCTGGTGTTATACTCACCCCAAGATCTTTTTCCTTGAGTGAGGTTTGTAGTCTCTGGCCCCCCTAGACTGTACTCCGTCTGCGGTCTTCTTTGTACTCACCTATTTGTGGTTGCAGGGGTCGAGTCCTAGCTCCTGGTCCCGCCTCTTCACCGGTTGCTACTGTGTGTGTGTATATATATATATATATATATATATATATATATATATATATATATATATATATATATATATATATATATATATATATATATATATACCCATGTAGGCTCAGCGCTTCTTTTTAGTTACTCCAATAATAAAATATATATATGATGCAAAAATGCGAACAAGCAGTACAAGATACAAACAACCACGGGGTTGAATGATAGCTCTAGGCCTTTCGTGTTGCAATCAACACATTAGCTTGCAATGTTGCAGAAAAGAGGAGGTCCAAGTAAATGTGATCACAGGGAATGTCTTTGCTGGAGTAAAGGAGAGAGAGAGAGAGAGAGAGAGAGAGAGAGAGAGAGAGAGAGGCGGCAGGAGGCAGGAAAAGCTCCCAGGCATACCAATACCCATAGCCAGAAAGAGTGAAATTATAGCATTAGAAAAACAGCCATCCCACAAGCATTAATACTGTAATAGTAACCTAACGAAGGTGACATGGCAATTATGAAAAACTAGAGCTAAATGGTTCATATATGTGGGCGACATCTTGTGTCTTAGGTCAGATATGTTCTTGGCTACAATATTATCAAGACTTAACGCTTTGGTCCAGTCTCTTAAATTCACCGTTAAGAAAGAAGTGGACTCTAAACTTACATTCTTAGATGTGTTGATACACCGAGTTGATAGAAAGTTTAAGTTTGCAGTATATAAAGTATATAAAAAAGCCACCAATGTGTGCTCATGCATTCACTACTATTCCAACCACGAGACAAGAGTTATAACGAGTGTATGTCTTACTATGTCTTGCTATATTTCTAGGAGCTTACAGTGTGTGCAGCTCGGAGTTCCTAGATCTAGAAATTAGGAAAATATTTGACATTGCCATGAAACTGCGGTATTTTAAGGGGTTCGTGGAATCTGCCATGCTGGCAACTAGGAAAACGTATCAGAGAAGAGAGCCCAGGATAGCACCTCAGATCAAGAACTTGCTAGTTCTCCCATACAATGGAAATATATCTTTCCTGCCGATCGCCCTTGAAAGATTTGATACACAAGTATTTTATAAGAATTCACGGACTGTTAGAAGCATTCTGATAACGAATTCTGCCCAACAGTGTGCTGGAGGTGTCTATAGAATTGATTGCAACTTATCCTTTGTGGGAGAGTCTATCAAACCTCTAGATGCTAGGATATAACACTGTTATACGATGCTTTCTGTACAGGAGTTGAACGCGTAAGAGTAAGAGTCATTGCCCTTTGTTCCTCTTGTCTTGAAAGGAAAATTGTTGATTCGGCAATTATTAAGCATGATAATCATTCATTATACAATAACAGTGGCTGGTTGTTCAAATTAGATTCGCTTTAGTTGTGGCAATTGTACATAGTCAAAAATCTGGCGCTTATAGAAATACATTGACTGTCTTAAATGTAGTGCCACACCCAGAAATTAGGGTCTGTTTCTCTTACCTTTTCTGATAGTTGAACCAGCGTTTGTCTCAGAATTCTTTGGGATGAATAACTGTGGCCGTCTTTCTTGAAATTACAGGTGTAAATGGTTAAGTTTCTTCAGGTACAGATACATATAAATACAAAAATTATTATACATAAATTATCATACATGGCGACATACGTATGTGTGGATTACATAGGATAACTTCTTTAAATGAGTCCCTTTTAACGGGCCCATTTTTTAGAGGTTCGAAAATGCCTGAGACAATTACCAGATGTATCTATAGATTTGGTATGTAAAGTCATAAATATCATATCCAGCGTCTGCCTCAGAAGATTGTGGCACAGATAAACTTAACCGTCTCCCTTTGAGGTGTCCCGTAGCTCGTGGTGTCCCGTAGCTCGATCGCTAGTGCACTTAGCTCACACACACTGAGGTCCGGTGTTCGAATCTCCTCCGGTAAGGCTGGAAAACATTAGGGATGTGTTTCCATAAGACATCTACTGTCCCTGTTCACCCATCAGTGTAAAATAAGTACCTGGGTGTTAGTCGACTGTTGTGTGTAGTATCCTGGGTCAAAACTGACTTAATTTGCCCGAAATGCTCAGCATAACAAAGGGCTTTGTATACATTAGTATGTCATTGATGTCAGCTAGGCCTGCATACCATGTACATGTAGTTGTAGTAATAAATATAAGAAGAGTGATTGGTGGAATGATGAAGTAATGGGTGTGATAAAAGAGAAAAAGGTAGCTTATGAGAGGTTTTTACAAAGCAGAAGTGTTATAAGAAGAGCAGAGTATACAGAGAGTAAAAGAAAGGTGAAGAGAGTGCAAAAGGAGAGCAGATGATAGAATGGGAGAGGCACTCAAGAAATTTTGATGAAAATAAGAATGAATTTGTCAGTTAAAAACAGAGTAGGGGAGTTAGTAGATGGGGAGATGGAGGTATTGGGTACATGGCGGGAATAATTTGAGGAACTTTTAAATGTCGACGAAGAAAGGGAAGCGGTAATTTCGTGCACTGGCCAGGGAGGTATACCATCTTTTAGGAGTGCAGAAGAGCAGGATGTGAGTGTGGGGGAGGTGCGTGAGGCATTACGTAGAATGAAAGGGGGTAAAGCAGCTAGAACTGACGGGATCATGACAGAAATGTTAAAAGCAGGGGGGGGGGGTTATAGTGTTGGAGTGGTTGGTATTTTAGTTTAATAAATGTATGAAAGAGGGGAAGGTACCTAGGGATTGGCAGAGAGCACGTATAGTTCCTTTATATAATGGGAAGGGGGACGAAAGAAATTGCAAAAATTATAGAGGAATAAGTTTACTGAGTATACCAGGAAAAGTTTACGGTAGGGTTATTATTGAAAGAATTAGAGGTAAGACAGAGTAGGATTGCGGATGAGCAAGGAGGTTTCAGAGTGGGTAGGGGATGTGTAGATCAAGTGTTTACATTGATGCATATATGTAAACAGTATTTAGATAAAGGTAGGGAAGTTTTCATTTCATTTATGGATTTAGAAAAGGCATATGATAGTGGATAGGGAAGCAATGTGGCAGATGTTGCAAGTATATGGAATAGGTGGTAAGTTACTAAATGCTGTAAAGAGTTTTTATGAGGATAGTGAGGCTCAGGTTAGGGTGTGTAGAAGAGAGGGAAACTACTTCCCGGTAAAAGTAGGTCTTAGACAGGGATGTGTAATGTCATCATGGTTGTTTAATATATTTATAGATGGAGTTGTAAATGAAGTAAATGCTAGGGTGTTCGGGAGACGGGTGGGATTAAATTATGGGCAATCAAGTACAATATGGGAATTGACACAGTTACTTTTTGCTGATGATACTGTGCTTATGGGAGATTCTAAAGAAAAGTTGCAAAGGTTAGTGGATGACTTTGAGAGAGCGTGTAAAGGTAGAAAGTTGAAAGTGAACATAGAAAAGAATTAGGTGATGAGGGTATCAAATTATTTAGATAAAGAAAAATTGGATATCAAATTGGAGAGAGGGAGTATGGATGAAGTGAATGTTTTCAGATTTTTGGGAGTAGACGTGTCAGTGGATGGATTTATTAAGGATGAGGTTACCCATAGAATTGATGAAGGTAAAAAGCTGAGTTGTGCATTGAGGTATATGTGGAGACAAAAAACTTTATCTATGGAAGCAAAAAAAGGAATGTATGAAAGTATAGTAGTACCAACACTCTTATATGGCTGTGAAGCTTGGGTTGTAAATGCTGCAGTGAGGAGACGGTTGGAGGCAGTGGAGATGTCCTTTCTAAGGGCAATGTGTGGTGTGGTGTAAATATTATGCAGAAAATTCGGAGTGTAGAAATTAGGAGAAGGTGTGGAGTTAATAAATATATATATATATATATATATATATATATATATATATATATATATATATATATATATATATATATATATATATATTATTTATTTTTTTTTTTTTTTTTTTTTATTATCATTAACACCCCTCCTTCAGAGTGCAGGCACTGTACTTCCCATCTCCAGGACTCAAGTCCGGCCTGCCGGTTTCCCTGAATCCCTTCATAAATGTTACTTTGCTCACACTCCAACAGCACGTCAAGTATTAAAAACCATTTGTCTCCATTCACTCCTATCAAACACGCTCAAGCATGCCTGCTGGAAGTCCAAGCCCCTCGCACACAAAACCTCCTTTACCCCCTCCCTCCAACCCTTCCTAGGCCGACCCCTACCCCGCCTTCCTTCCACTACAGACTGATACACTCTTGAAGTCATTCTGTTTCGCTCCATTCTCTCTACATGTCCGAACCACCTCAACAACCCTTCCTCAGCCCTCTGGACAACAGTTTTGGTAATCCCGCACCTCCTCCTAACTTCCAAACTACGAATTCTCTGCATTATATTCACACCACACATTGCCCTCAGACATGACATCTCCACTGCCTCCAGCCTTCTCCTCGCTGCAACATTCATCACCCACGCTTCACACCCATATAAGAGCGTTGGTAAAACTATACTCTCATACATTCCCCTCTTTGCCTCCAAGGACAAAGTTCTTTGTCTCCACAGACTCCTAAGTGCACCACTCACTCTTTTTCCCTCATCAATTCTATGATTCACCTCATCTTTCATAGACCCATCCGCTGACACGTCCACTCCCAAATATCTGAATACGTTCACCTCCTCCATACTCTCTCCCTCCAATCTGATATTCAATCTTTCATCACCTAATCTTTTTGTTATCCTCATAACCTTACTCTTTCCTGTATTCACCTTTAATTTTCTTCTTTTGCACACCCTACCAAATTCATCCACCAATCTCTGCAACTTCTCTTCAGAATCTCCCAAGAGCACAGTGTCATCAGCAAAGAGCAGCTGTGACAACTCCCACTTTGTGTGTGATTCTTTATCTTTTAACTCCACGCCTCTTGCCAAGACCCTCGCATTTACTTCTCTTACAACCCCATCTATAAATATATTAAACAACCACGGTGACATCACACATCCTTGTCTAAGGCCTACTTTTACTGGGAAAAAATTTCCCTCTTTCCTACATACTCTAACTTGAGCCTCACTATCCTCGTAAAAACTCTTCACTGCTTTCAGTAACCTACCTCCTACACCATACACTTGCAACATCTGCCACATTGCCCCCCTATCCACCCTGTCATACGCCTTTTCCAAATCCATAAATGCCACAAAGACCTCTTTAGCCTTATCTAAATACTGTTCACTTATATGTTTCACTGTAAACACCTGGTCCACACACCCCCTACCTTTCCTAAAGCCTCCTTGTTCATCTGCTATCCTATTCTCCGTCTTACTCTTAATTCTTTCAATTATAACTCTACCATACACTTTACCAGGTACACTCAACAGACTTATCCCCCTATAATTTTTGCACTCTCTTTTATCCCCTTTGCCTTTATACAAAGGAACTATGCATGCTCTCTGCCAATCCCTAGGTACCTTACCCTCTTCCATACATTTATTAAACAATTTCACCAACCACTCCAAAACTATATCCCCACCTGCTTTTAACATTTCTATCTTTATCCCATCAATCCCGGCTGCCTTACCCCCTTTCATTTTACCTACTGCCTCACGAACTTCCCCCACACTCACAACTGGCTCTTCCTCACTCCTACAAGATGTTATTCCTCCTTGCCCTATACACGAAATCACAGCTTCCCTATCTTCATCAACATTTAACAATTCCTCAAAATATTCCTTCCATCTTCCCAATACCTCTAACTCTCCATTTAATAACTCTCCTCTCCTATTTTTAACTGACAAATCCATTTGTTCTCTAGGCTTTCTTAACTTGTTAATCTCACTCCAAAACTTTTTCTTATTTTCAACAAAATTTGTTGATAACATCTCACCCACTCTCTCATTTGCTCTCTTTTTACATTGCTTCACCACTCTCTTAACCTCTCTCTTTTTCTCCATATACTCTTCCCTCCTTGCATCACTTCTACTTTGTAAAAACTTCTCATATGCTAACTTTTTCTCCCTTACTACTCTCTTTACATCATCATTCCACCAATCGCTCCTCTTCCCTCCTGCACCCACTTTCCTGTAACCACAAACTTCTGCTGAACACTCTAACACTACATTTTTAAACCTACCCCATACCTCTTCGACCCCATTGCCTATGCTCTCATTAGCCCATCTATCCTCCAATAGCTGTTTATATCTTACCCTAACTGCCTCCTCTTTTAGTTTATAAACCTTCACCTCTCTCTTCCCTGATGCTTCTATTCTCCTTGTATCCCATCTACCTTTTACTCTCAGTGTAGCTACAACTAGAAAGTGATCTGATATATCTGTGGCCCCTCTATAAACATGTACATCCTGAAGTCTACTCAACAGTCTTTTATCTACCAATACATAATCCAACAAACTACTGTCATTTCGCCCTACATCATATCGTGTATACTTATTTATCCTCTTTTTCTTAAAATATGTATTA
>NW_027199802.1:0-27892 GCF_038502225.1 Cherax quadricarinatus | reverse complement strand
CACTCCCTCAAAGTGCAGGCACCTGTACTCCCACTTCCTCACCACATCATCCCCTCAAAGTGCAGGAACTGTTCTTCCCACCTCCACGCCACATCATCCCCCTCAGAGTGCAGGCAATGTACATCCACCTCCACACCACATTCCCACCCTTCCTTCCAGAGTGCAGGCAGTGTACTCCCACCTCCACACCATATACCCTCAGAGTGTAGGCCTCAGAGTGCAGGCACTGTACTTCCCATCTCCACACCACATTCGTCCCCCCTTAGAGTGGAGGCACTGTACTTCCCATCTCCACATCACATCCGCCTCCCCTCAGAGTGCAGGCACTGTACTTCCTACCTCCACACCACATCCGCACCCCCTCACAGTGCAAGCACTGTACTTCTCAACTCCATACCACATCCGCTCCCCTTCAGAGTGCAGGCACTGTACTTCCCACCTCAACACTATATCCGCCCCCCCTGAGAGTGCAGGCACTGTATTTCCCACCTCCACACCACATCATCCCCCCTCAGAGTGCAGGCACTGTACTTCCCCCTCCACACCACATCATCCCCCCCTCAGAGTGCAGGCACTGTACTTCCCACCTCCACACCACATCATCCCCCCCTCAGAGTGCAGGCACTGTACTTCCCACCTCCACACCACCACATGTACTTCCCACCTCACCCCCTCAGAGTGCAGGCACTGTACTTCCCACCTCCACACCACATCATCCACTCCTCAGAGTGCAGGCACTGTACTTCCCACCTCCACACCACATCATCCCCCCCTCAGAGTGCAGGCACTGTACTTCCCACCTCCACACCACATCATCCCCCCCTCAGAGTGCAGGCACTGTACTTCCTACCTCCACACCACATCATCCCCTCCTCAGAGTGGAGGCACTGTACTTCCCACCTCCACACCACATCCGCCCCCACTCAGAGTGGAGGCACTGTACTTCTCACATCCACAATACATCCGCCCCCCTCAGAGTGCAGGCACTGTTCTTCCCACCTCCACACCACATCTGCCCCCCTCAGAGCGCAGGCACTGTATTTCCCACCTCCACACCACATCCGCCCCCCCTCAGAGTGGACACTCTGTACTTCCCACCACCACACCACATCAGAGTACAGGCACTGTACTTCCCACCTCCACACCACATCTGCCCTCCTCAGAGTGCAGGCACTGTACTTCCCACCTCCACACCACATCCGCCCTCCTCAGAGTGCAGACACTGTACTTCCCACCTCCACACCACATCCCCCCCTAACAGTTCAGGCACTGTACTTCCCACCTCCACACCACATCTGCCCTCCTCAGAGTGCAGGCACTGTACTTCCCACCTCCACACCACATCCGCCCCCCTCAGAGTGCAGGCACTGTACTTCCCACCTCCACACCACATCCGCCCCCTCAGAGTGCAGGCACTGTACTTCCCACCTCCACACCACATCCGCCCCCCTCAGAGTGCAGGCACTGTACTTCCCACCTCCACACCACATCCGCCCCCTCAGAGTGCAGGCACTGTACTTCCCACCTCCACACCACATCCGCCCCCCTCAGAGTGCAGGCACTGTACTTCCCACCTCCACACCACATCCGCCCCCTCAGAGTGGAGGCACTGTACTTCCCACCTCCACACCACATCCGCCCCCCTCAGAGTGCAGGCACTGTACTTCCCACCACCACACCACATCCGCCCCCCTCAGAGTGCAGGCACTGTACTTCCCACCTCCACACCACATCCGCCCCCCTCAGAGTGCAGGCACTGTACTTCCCACCTCCACACCACATCCGCCCCCCTCAGAGTGCAGGCACTGTACTTCCCACCTCCACACCACATCCGCCCCCCTCAGAGTGCAGGCACTGTACTTCCCACCTCCACACTACATCATCCCCCCTCAGAGTGCAGGCGCTGTACTTCCCACCACCACACCGCATCCGCCCCCCACAGAGTGTAGGCACTGTACTTCCCACCTCCACACCACATCCGCCCGCCCTCAGAGTGCAGGCACTGTACTTCTCACTTCCACACCACATCCGCCCCCTTTCAGATTGCAGGCACTGTACTTTCCACCTCCTCACCACATCCGCCCTTCCTCAGAGTGCAGGCACTGTATTTCCCACCTCCACACCACATCCGCCCCTCCTTAGAGTGCAGGCACTGTACTTCCCACCTCCACACCACATCCGCCCCCCTCAGAGTGGAGGCACTGTTCTTCCCACCTCCACACAACATCCGCCCCCCTCAGAGTGGAGGCTCTGCACTTCCCACCACCACACCACATCCGCCCCCCTCAGAGTGCAGGCACTGTACTTCCCACCTCCACACCACATCCGCCCTCCCTCAGAGTGCAGGCACTGTACTTCCCACCTCCATGGCACATCCGCCCCCCTCAGAGTGCAGGCACTGTACTTCCCACCTCCACACCACATCCGCCCCCCTCAGAGTGCAGGCACTGTACTTCCCACATCCACACCACATCATCCTCCCTCAGAGTGCAGGCACTGTACTTCCTACATCCACACCACATCCGCCCCCCTCAGAGTGCAGGCACTGTACTTCCCACCTCCACACCACATCATCCCCCCTCAGAGTGCAGGCACTGTACTTCCCACCGCCACACCACATCCACCCTCAGAGTGCAGGCACTGTACTTCCCACCTCCACACCACTTCATCCTCCCTCAGAGTGCAGGCACTGTACTTCCCACCTCCACACCACATTCCCCGTCAGAGTGCAGGCACTGCACTTCTCACCTCCACACCACATCCGCCCCCCCTCAGAGTTCAGGCATTTTACTTCCCACCTAAACACCACATCCGCCCCACCTCAGAGTGCATGCATTTTACTTCCAACCTCCACACCACATCCGCCCCCTCAGTGCAGGTACTGTACTTCCCACCTCCACACCATATCCGCCTCCCTTCAGAGTGCAGGCACTGTACTTCCCACCTCCACACCACATCCGTCCCCCTCAGAGTGCAGGCACTGTACTTCCCACCTCCACACCACATCCGCCCCCCTTAGATTCCAGGCACTGTACTTCCCACATCCACACCACATCATCCCCCCTCAGAGTGCAGGCACTGTACTTCCTACCTCCACACCACATCCGCCCCCCTCAGAGTGCAGGCACTGTACTTCCCACCTCCACACCACATCCGCCCCCCTCAGAGTGCAGGCACTGTACTTCCCACCTCCACACCACATCCGCCCCCCTCAGAGTGCAGGCACTGTACTTCCCACCACCACACCACATCATCCTCCCTCAGAGTGCAGGCACTGTACTTCCCACCTCCACACCACATCCGCCCCCCTCAGAGTGCAGGCACTGTACTTCCCACCTCCACACCACATCCGCCCCCCTCAGAGTGCAGGCACTGTACTTCCCACCTCCACACCACATCCGCCCCCCTCAGAGTGCAGGCACTGTACTTCCCACCACCACACCACATCCGCCCCCCTCAGAGTGGAGGCACTGTACTTCCCACCTCCACACCACATCCGCCCCCCCCTCAGAGTGCAGGCACTGTACTTCCCACCTCCACACCACATCCGCCCCCCTCAGAGTGGAGGCACTGTACTTCCCACCTCCACACCACATCCGCCCCCCCTCAGAGTGCAGGCACTGTACTTCCCACCTCCACACCACATCCGCCCCCCTCAGAGTGCAGGCACTGTACTTCCCACCTCCACACCACATCCGCCCCCCTCAGAGTGCAGGCACTGTACTTCCCACCTCCACACCACATCCGCCCCCCTCAGAGTGCAGGCACTGTACTTCCCACCTCCACACCACATCCGCCCCCGTAAAGAGTGCAGGCACTGTACTTCCCACCACCACTCCACATCCGCCCCCCCTCAGAGTGCAAGTACTGTAATTCCCACCTCCACAACACATCCGCCTTCCCTCAGAGTGCAGGCACTGTACTTCCCACCTCCGCACTTCATCCTCACTCCCATTGGAGTGGAGTCACTGTACTTCCCACCACCACACCACATCCGCCCCTCCTCAGAGTGCAGGCACTGTAATTCCCACAACTACACCATATCCCCCTCAGAGTGCAGGCAGGGTTCTTCCAACCTCCACACCACATCCGGCCCCCCTCAGAGTAGAAGCACTGTACTTCCCACCTTCACTCCACATCTGCACCCCCTCAGAGTGCAGGCACTGTACTTCCGACCTGCACACCACATCATCCCCCCACAGAGTGCAGGCACTGTACTTCCCACCTCCACACCACATCATCTCCCCTCAGAGTGCAGGCACTGTACTTCCAACCTCCACACCACAACCACCCGTCCTCAGAGTGCAGGCACTGTACTTCCCACCTCCACACCACATCCGCCCCCCCTCAGAGTGCAGGCACTGTACTTCCCACCTCCACACCACATCCGCCCTCGTCAGAGTGCAGGCACTGTACTTCCCACCTCCACACCACATCCGCCTCCCTCAGAGTGCAGGCACTGTACTTCTCACCTCCACTCCACATCCGCCCCACTCAGAGTGCAGGCACTGTACTTCCCACCACCACACCGCATCCGCCCCCCACAGAGTGTAGGCACTGTACTTCCCACCTCCACACCACATCCGCCCGCCCTCAGAGTGCAGGCACTGTACTTCCCACCTCCACACCACATCCGCCCCCCCTCAGAGTGCAGGCACTGTACTTCCCACCACCACTCCACATCTGCCCCCCCTCAGAGTGCAGGCACTGTACTTCCCACCTCCACACCACATCCGCCCCCCTCAGAGTGCAGGCACTGTACTTCCCACCTCCACACCACATCCGCCCCCCTCAGAGTGCAGGCACTGTACTTCCCACCTCAACTCCACCACATCCGCCCCCCCCCTTAGAGTGCAGGCACTGTACTTGCCAGTTCCACACAACATCATCCCCCCACAGAGTGCAGGCACTGTACTTCCCACCTCCACACCACATCCACCTTCAAAGTGCAGTCACTGTACTTCTCACCTCCACACCACATCCGCCCCCCTCAGAGTGCAGGCATTTTACTTCCCACCTCCACACCACATCCGCCCCCCTCAGAGTGCAGGCACTGTACTTCCCACCTCCACACCACATCCGCCCCCCTCAGAGTGGAGACACTGTACTTCCCACCACCACACCACATCCGCCCCCCTCAGAGTGCAGGTACTGTACATCTCACCTCCACACCTCATCTGCCCCCCCTGAGAGTGCAGGCATTTTACTTCCCACCTAAACACCACATCCGCCCCCTCGGAGTGTAGGCACTGTTTTTCCCACCACCACACCACATCCTCTCCCCCTCAGAGTGCAGGCACTGTACTTCCCACCTCCACACCACATCCGCCCCCCTCAGAGTGCAGGCACTGTACTTCCCACCTCCACACCACATCCGCCCCCCCTCAGAGTGCAGGCACTGTACTTCCCACCTCCACACCACATCCGCCCCCCCTCAGAGTGCAGGCACTGTACTTCCCACCTCCACATCATATCATCCCCTTCAGAGTGCAGGCACTGTTCTTTCCACGTCCACACCACATCATCCGCCCCTCAGAGTGCAGGCACTGTACTTCCCACCACCACACCACATCATCGCCCCCCTCAGAGTGCAAGCACTGTACTTCCCTCCTCCACACCACATCATCCCCCCCTCAGAGTGCAGGCACTGTACTTCCAACCTCCACACCACATCCGGCCCCCTCAGAGTGCAGGTACTGTACTTCCCACCTCCACACCACATCCGCCCCCCACAGAGTGCAGGTACTGTACTTCCCACCTCCACACCACATCATCTGCCCCCCTCAGAGTGCAGGCACTGTACTTCCCACCTCCACACCACATCATCTGCCCCCCTCAGAGTGCAGGCACTGTACTTCCCACCTCCACACCACATCATCTGCCACTCCTCAGAGTGCATGCACTGTACTTCCCACCTCAACTCCACGTCATCCACTTCCCCCTAAGAGTGAAGGCACTGTACTTCCCACCTCCACACCACATCCGCCCTCCTCAGAGTGCAGGCACTGTACTTCCCACCTCCACACCACATCCGCCCCCCTCAGAGTGCAGGCACTGTACTTCCCACCTCCACACCACATCCGCCCTCCTCAGAGTGCAGGCACTGTACTTCCCACCTCCACACCACATCCGCCCCCCTCAGAGTGCAGGCACTGTACTTCCCACCTCCACACCACATCCGCCCCCCTCAGAGTGCAGGCACTGTACTTCCCACCTCCACACCACATCCGCCCCCCTCAGAGTGCAGGCACTGTACTTCCCACCTCCACACCACATCCGCCCCCCTCAGAGTGCAGGCACTGTACTTCCCACCTCCACACCACATCCGCCCCCCTCAGAGTGCAGGCACGGTTCTTCCAACCTCCACACCACATCCGGCCCCCCTCAGAGTGCAGGCACTGTACTTGCCACCTCCACACCACATCCACCACCCTCAGAGTGCAGGCACTGTACTTCTCACCTCCACACCACATCCGCCCCACTAAGAGTGCAGGCACTGTACTTCCCACCTCCACACCACATCCGCCTCACAGTCAGAGTGCAGGCACTGTATTTCCCACCTCCACCCCACATCATCCCCCCTCAGAGTGCAGGCACTGTACTTCTCACCTCCACGCCACATTCGCCCGCCCTCAGAGTGGAGGCACTGTACTTCCCACCTCCACACCACATCCGCCCCCCCGTCAGAGTGGAGGCACTGTACTTCTCACCTCCACAATTCATCTGCCCCCCTCAGAGTGCAGGCACTGTACTTCCCACCTCCACACCACATCTGCCCCGCCTCAGAGTGCAGGCACTGTACTTCCCACCTCCACACCACATCATCCCCCCTCAGAGTGCAGGCACTGTACTTCCCACCTCCACACCACATCATCCGCCCTCAGAGTGCAGGAACTGTACTTCCCACCTCCACACCACTTCATCCGCCCTCAGAGTGCAGGCACTGTACTTCCCACCTCCACACCACATCATCCCCCCTCAGAGTGCAGGCACTGTACTTCCCACCTCCACACCACATCATCCCCCCTCAGAGTGCAGGCACTGTACTTCCAACCACCACACCACATCATCCCCCCTCAGAGTGCAGGCACTGTACTTCCTACCTCCACACCACATCATCCCCCCCTCAGAGTGCAGGCACTCTACATCCCACCTCAACACCACATCATCCCCCCCTCAGAGTGCAGGCACTGTACTTCCCACCTCCACACCACATCATCCCCACCCCTCAGAGTGCAGGCACTGTACTTTCCACCTCCACACCACATCATCCCACCCTCAGAGTGCAGGCACTGTACTTCCTACCTCCACACCACATCATCGCCCCCGCAGAGTACAGGCACTGTACTTCCCACCACCACACCACATCCGCTATTCTCAGAGTGGAGGCACTGTACTTCTCACCTCAACACCACATCCTCCCCCTCTTAGAGTGCAGGCACTGTACTTCCCACCTCCACACCTTATCTGCCCCCTTCAGAGTACAGGCACTGTACTTCCCACCTCCACCCCACATCATCCTCCCTCAGAGTGCAGGCACTGTACTTCCCACCTCCACCACACATCCGCCCCCCCTCAGAGTGCAGGCACTGTACTTGCCACCTCCACACAACATCCGCCTTCCTCTGAGTGCAGGCACTGTACTTCCCACCACCACACCACATCCGCCCCCCTCAGAGTGGAGGCACTGTACTTCCCACCTTCACACCACATCCGCCCCCCTCAGAGTGGAGGCACTGTACTTCCAACCACCACACCACATCCACCCCTCTCAGAGTGCAGGCACTGTACTTCCCTCCACCACACCACATCCGCCCCCCTCAGAGTGGAGGCACTGTACTTCCCACCTCCACACCACATCCACACCCCCTCAGAGTGCAGGCACTGTACTTCCCACCACGACACCAAATGCACCTCAGAGTACAGTCACTGTACTTCCCACCTCCACACCACATCCGCCCCCCTCAGAGTGAAGGCACTGTACTTCCCACCTCCACACCACATCCGCCCCCCCTCAGAGTGCAGGCACTGTACTTCCCACCTCCACACCACATCCGCCCCCCTCAGAGTGCAGGCACTGTACTTCCCACCTCCACACCACATCCGCCCCCCTCAGAGTGCAGGCACTGTACTTCCCACCACCACACCACATCCGCCCCCCCTCAGAGTGCAGGCACTGTACTTCCCACCTCCACACCACATCATCTCCCCTCAGAGTGCAGGCACTGTACTTCCCACCTCCACACCACATCCGCCCCCCCTCAGAGTGCAGGCACTGTACTTCCCACCTCCACACCACATCCGCCCCCCCTCAGAGTGCAGGCACTGTACTTCCCACCTCCACACCACATCCGCCCCCCTCAGAGTGCAGGCACTGTACTTCCCACCTCCACACCACATCATCCCCTCTCAGAGTGCAGGCACTGTACTTCCCACCTCCACACCACATCCGCCCCCCTCAGAGTGCAGGCACTGTACTTCCCACCTCCACACCACATCCGCCCCCCCTCAGAGTGCAGGCACTGTACTTCCCACCTCCACACCACATCCGCCCCCTTTCAGAGTGCAGGCACTGCACTTCTCACCTCCACACCACATCATCCCCCCTCAGATTGCAGGCACTGTACTTCCCACCAACACACCACATCCGCCTCACCTCAGAGTGCAGGCACTGTACTTCCCACCTCCACACCACATCCGCACCCTCTCAGAGTGCAGGCACTGTATTTCCCACCTCCACACCACATCATCCCCTCTCAGAGTGCAGGCACTGTACTTCCGACCTGCACACCACATCGTCCCCCCTCAGAGGCAGGCACTGTACTTCCTACCTCCACACCACATCATCCCACCCTCAGAGTGCAGGCACTGGTCTTCCCACCTCCACAGCACATCATCCCCCCCCTCAGAGTGCAGGCACTGTACTTCCCACCTCCACACCACATCATCCCCTCCTCAGAGTGCAGGCACTGTACTTCCCACCTCCACACCACATCATCCCCCGTCAGAGTGCAGGCACTGTACTTCCCACCTCCACTCCACATTATCCCCCCCCTCAGAGTGCAGGCACTGTACTTCCCACCTCCACACCACATCATCCCCCCTCAGAGTGCAGGCACTGTACTTCCCACCACCAAACCACATACCCCTCAGAGTGCAGGCACTGTACTTCCCACCTCCACACCACATCATCCCCTCTCAGAGTGCAGGCACTGTACTTCCCACCTCAACACCACATCATCCACTCCCCCCTCAGAGTGCAGACACTGTACTTCGCACCTCCACACCACATCCGAACCCCCTCAGAGTGCAGGCACTGTACTTCCCACCTCCACACCACATCATCCGCCCTCCTCAGAGTGCAGGCACTGTACTTCCCACCTCCACACCACATCCACCCCTCCTCAGAGTGCAGGCACTGTACTTCCCATCTCCACACCACATCATCCGCCCCCATCAAAGTGCAGGCACTGTACTTCCCACCTCAACACAACATCATCCGCCCCCCTCAGAGTGCAGACACTGTACTTCCCACCTCCACACCACATCATCCACTTCCCCCTCAGAGTGCAGGCACTGTATTTCCCACCTCCACACCACATCATCCCCTCTCAGAGTGCAGGCACTGTACATCCCACCTCCATACCACATCAACCCCTCCTCTCAGAGTTCATGTACTGTGCTTAGCACCTCCACACCACATCACCCCTCAGAGTGCAGGCACTGTACTTCCCACCTCCACACCACATCCCCGACTCAGAGTGCAGGCATTTTACTTCCCACCTCCACACCACATCCGCCCCTCTCAGAGTGCAGGCTCTATACTTCCCACCTCCACACCACATCATTCCCCCCTCAGAGTGCAGGCACTGTACTTCCCACCTCCACACCACATCCGCCCCCCTCAGAGTGCAGGCACTGTACTTACAACCACCACACCACATCCGCCCCCATCAGAGTGGATACACTATACCTCCCACCTCCACACCACATCCGCCCCCTCAGAGTACAGGCACTGTACTTCCCACCACCACACCATATCCGCCCCCCTCAGAGTGCAGGCACTGTACTTCCCACCTCCACACCACATCCGCCCTCCTCAGAGTGCAGGCACTGTACTTCCCACCTCCACGCCACATCATCCCCCCCCCTCAGAGTGCAGGCACTGTACTTCCTACCTCCACACCACATCCCCCCCTAACAGTTCAGGAACTGTACTTCCCACCTCCACACCACATCCGCCCCCCCTCAGAGTGCAGGCACTGTACTTCCCACCTCCACACCACATCCGCCCCCCTCAGAGTGCAGGCACTGTACTTCCCACCACCACACCACATCCGCCCCTCCTCAGAGTGCAGGCACTGTACTTCCCACCTCCACACCACATACCCCTCAGAGTGCAGGCACTGTACTTCCCACCTCCACACCACATCATCCCCTCTCAGAGTGCAGGCACTGTACTTCCCACCTCCACACCACATCTGCACCCCCTCAGAGTGCAGGCACTGTACTTCCGACCTGCACACCACATCATCCCCCCACAGAGTGCAGGCACTGTACTTCCCACCTCCACACCACAACCGCCCCTCCTCAGAGTGCAGGCACTGTACTTCCCACCACCACACCACATGCGCCCCTCCTCAGAGTGCAGGCACTGTACTTCCCACCACCACACCACATCACCCCCCTCAGAGTGCAGGCACTGTACTTCCCTCCTCCATACCACATCCGCAACACCTCAGAGTGGAGGCACTGTACTTCCCACCTCCACACCACATCCGCCCTCCTCAGAGTGCAGACACTGTACTTCCCACCTTCACACCACATCCCCCCCTAAGAGTTCAGGCACTGTACTTCCCACCTCCACACCACTTCATCCTCCCTCAGAGTGCAGGCACTGTACTTCCCACCTCCACACCACATTCCCCGTCAGAGTGCATACACTGTACTTCCCACCTCCACACCACATCATCCCCCTTCAGAGTGCAGGTACTGTACTTCCCACCTCCACACCACATCATTCCCCCCAAAGAGTGCAGGCACTGTACTTCCTACCTCCGCACCACATTATCCCCCCTCAGAGTGCAGGCACTGTGCTTACCACCTCCACACCAAATCCGCCCCTCCTCAGAGTGCAGGCACTGTACTTCCCACCTCCACACCACATCATCCCCACTCAGAGTGCAGACACTGTACTTCCGACCTGCACACCACATCATCCCCCTCAGAGTGCAGGCACTGTTCTTCCCATCACAACAAACATCCGCCCCTCCTCAGAGTGCAGGCACTGTACTTCCCACCACCACACCAGATCCCCCCTCAGAGTGCAGGCACTGTACTTCCCACCTCCACCCCACATCACCCTCCCTCAGAGTGCAGGCGCTGTACTTCTCACCTCCACCACATCCCCCCTCAGAGTGCAGGCACTGTACTTCCCACCTCCACCCCACATCATCCTCCCTCAGAGTGCAGGCACTGTACTTCCCAACTCCACCACACATCCGCCCCCCCTCAGAGTGCAGGCACTGTACTTGCCACCTCCACACAACATCTGCCTCCCTCAGAGTGGATGCACTGTACTTCCCAGTTCCACACCTCATCCACCCCCCTCAGAGTGCAGGCACTGAACTTCCCACCACCACACCACATCCGCCCCCCTCATAGTGCAGGCACTGTACTTCCCACCACCACACCACATCCGCCCCTCTCAGAGTGCAGGCACTGTACTTCCCACCTCCATACTACATCCGCCCCCCTCAGAGTGCAGGCACTGTTCTTTCCACCTCCACACCACATCATCCGCCCCTCAGAGTGCAGGCACTGTACTTCCCACCACCACACCACATCATTTCCCCTCAGAGTGCAGCCACTGTACTTCCCACATCCGCACCACATCATCCCCCCCTCAGAGTGCAGGCACTGTACTTCCCACCTCCACTCCACATCAGAACCCCCTCAGAGTGCATGCACTGTACTTCCCAGTTCCACACCACCTCCGCCCCCCTCAGAGTGCAGGCACTGTACTTCCCACCACCACACCACATCCGCCATTCTCAGAGTGGAGGCACTGTACTTCTCACCTCCACACCACATCCGCCCCCCTTAGAGTGCAGGCACTGTACTTCCCACCTCCACACCATATCCGCCCCCTTCAGAGTACAGGCACTGTACTTCCCACCACCTTACCACATCCGCCCCCACTCAGAGTGCAGGCACTGTACTTCCCACCTCCACACCACATCTGCCCTCCTCAGAGTGCAGGCACTGTACTTCCCACCTCCACACCACATCCGCCCTCCTCAGAGTGCAGGCACTGTACTTCCCACCTCCACACCACATCCGCCCTCCTCAGAGTGCAGGCACTGTACTTCCCACCTCCACACCACAGAGTGCAGGCACTGTACTTCCCACCTCCACACCACATCCCCCCCCTCAGGGTGCAGGCACTGTACTTCCCACCTCCACACCACATAATCCGCCCTCAGAGTGCAGGCACTGTACTTCCCACCTCCACACCACATCATCCCCCCTCAGAGTGCAGGCACTGTACTTCCCACCTCCACACCACATCATCCGCCCTCAGAGTGCAGGCACTGTACTTCCCACCTCCACACCACATACCCCCCCTCAGAGTGCAGACACTGTACTTCGCACCTCCACACCACATATCCCCCCTCAGAGTGCAGGCACTGTACTTCCTACCTCCACACCACATCATCCCCCCTCAGAGTGCAGGCACTGTACTTCCCACCTCCACACCACATCATCCTCCCCCTCAGAGTGCAGGCACTGTACTTCCCACCTCCACACCACATCATCCCACCCTCAGAGTGCAGGCACTGTACTTCCCACCACCACACCACATCCGCCCCCCTCAGAGTGCAGGCACTGTACTTCCCACCACCACACCACATCTGCAGCCCATCAGAGTGGAGGCACTGTACTTCCCACCTCCACACCATATCCGCCCTCAGTCGGAGCGCAGGCACTGTACTTCCCACCTCCACACCACATCAGCTCCCCTCAGAGTGCAGGCACTGTACTTCCCACCTCCACACCACATCCGCCCCCCTCAGAGTGCAGGCACTGTACTTCCCACCTCCACACCACATCATCCCCCCTCAGAGTGCAAGCACTGTACTTCCCACCTCCACACCAGATCATCCCCTCCTCAGAGTGCAGGCACTGTACTTCCCACCTCCACACCACATCCGCCCTCCCTCAGAGTGCAGGCACTGTACTTCCCACCTCCACACCACATCCCCTTCCCCTCAGAGTGCAGGCGCTGTACTTCTCACCTCCACTCCACATCCGCCCCACTCAGAGTGCAGGCACTGTACTTCCCACCACCACACCGCATCCGCCCCCCACAGAGTGTAGGCACTGTACTTCCCACCTCCACACCACATCATCCTTTCTCAGAGTGCAGGCACTGCACTTCTCACCTCCACACCACATCATCCCCCCTCAGATTGCAGGCACGGTACTTCCTTCCTACACACCACATCAGCCCCCCTCAGAGAGCAGGCACTGTACTTCCCACCTCCACACCACATCATCCCCCCACAGAGTGCAGGCACTGTTCTTCCCACCTCCACACCACATCATCCCCCCCCTCAGAGTGCAGGCACTGTACTTCCCACCTCCACACCACATCATCCCCCCCTCAGAGTGCAGGCACTGTACTTCCTACCTCCACACCACACCATCCCCCCTCAGAGTGCAGGAACTGTACTTCCCACCTTCACACCACATCGTCCCCCCTCAGAGTGCAGGCACTGTACTTCCTACCTCCACACCACATCATCCCCCCCTCAGAGTGCAGGCACTGTACTTCCCACCTCCACACCACATCATCCCCTCCTCAGAGTGCAGGCACTGTACTTCCCACCTCCACACCACATCATCCCCCCTCAGAGTGCAGGCACTGTACTTCCCACCTCCACACCACATCATCCCCCCCCTCTGAGTGCAGGCACTGTACTTCACACCTCCACACCACATCCGCCCCCCTCAGAATGCAGGTACTGTACTTCCTACCTCCACAGCACATCATCCCCCCTCAGAGTGCAGGCACTGTTCTTCCCACCTCCACACCACATCATCCGCCCGCTCAGAGTGCAGGCACTGTACTTCCCACCTCAACACCACATCATCCACTCCCCCTCAGAGTGCAGGCACTGTACTTCCCACCTCAACACCACATCCGCCCCTCCTCAGAGTGCAGTCACTGTACTTCCCACCTCCACACCACATCATCCCCTCTCAGAGTGCAGGCACTGTACTTCCGACCTGCACACCACATCATCCCCCCTCAGAGTGCAGGCACTGTACTTCCAACCTTCACACCACAACCGCCCGTCCTCAGAGTGCAGGCACTGTACTTCCCACCTCCACACCACATCATCCGCCTCTCCTCAGAGTGCAGGCACTGTACTTCCCACCACCACACCACATCCGCCCCTCCTCAGAGTGCAGGCACTGTACTTCCCACCACCACAGAACATCCCCCTCAGAGTGCAGGCACGGTTCTTCCAACCTCCACACCACATCCGGCCCCCCTCAGAGTGCAGGCACTGTACTTCCCACCTCCACACCACATCATCCACTCCCCCTCAGAGTGCAGGCACTGTACTTCCCACCTCCACACCACATCTGCCCCTCCTCAGAGTGCAGGCACTGTACTTCCCACCTCCACACCACATCATCCCCTCTCAGAGTGCAGGCACTGTACTTCCAACCTCCACACCACAACCACCCGTCCTCAGAGTGCAGGCACTGTACTTCCCACCTCCACCCCACATCATCCCCCCTCAGAGTGCAGGCAGGGTTCTTCCAACCTCCACACCACATCCGGCCCCCCTCAGAGTGCAGGCACTGTACTTGCCACCTCCACACCACATCCACCACCCTCAGAGTGCAGGCACTGTACTTCTCACCTCCACACCACATCCGCCCCACTCAGAGTGCAGGCACTGTACTTCACACCTCCACACCACATCATCTGCTCCCCCCTCAGAGTGCAGGCATTTTACTTCCCACCTACACACCACATCCGCCCCCGTTCAGAGTGCAGCCACTGTACTTCCCACCTCCACACCACATCATCCCCAATCAGAGTGCAGGCACTGTACTTCCCACCTCCACACCACATCCGCCGCCCTCAGAGTGCAGGCACTGTACTTCCCACCTCCACACCATATCCCCCCTCAGAGTGCAGGCACTGTACTTCCCACCTCCACACCACATCATCCCCCCTCAGAGTGTAGTCACAGTACTTCCCTAATCCACACCACATCATCCCCCCTCAGAGTGCAGGCACTGTACTTTCCACCTCCACACCACATCATCCCCCCCTCAAAGTGCAAGCACTGTACTTCCCATCTCCACACCACATCATCCCCCCTCAGAGTGCAGGCACTGTACTTCCCACCTTCACTCCATATCCCCCTCAGAGTGCAGGCACTGTACTTCCCACCTCCACAACACATCATCAACCCTCAGAGTGCAGGCACTGTACATCCCACCTCCACACCACATCCGCCCCCCTCAGAGTGCAGGCACTGTACTTCCCACCTCCACACCACATCCGCCCCCCTCAGAGTGCAGGCACTGTACTTCCCACCTCCACACCACATCCGCCCCCCTCAGAGTGCAGGCACTGTACTTCCCACCTCCACACCACATCCGCCCTCCTCAGAGTGCAGGCACTGTACTTCCCACCTCCACACCACATCCGCCCCCTCAGAGTGCAGGCACTGTACTTCCCACCTCCACACCACATCCGCCCACCTCTGAGTGCAGGCACTGTACTTCTCACCTCCACACCACATCCGACCCCTCAGAGTGCAGGCACTGTACTTCCCACCTCCACACCACATCCATCCTTTTTCAGAGTGCAGGCACTGTACTTCTCACCTCCACACCGCATCATCCGCCCCCTCGGAGTGCAGGAACTGTACTTCTCACCTCCACGACACATCCGCCCGCCCTCAGAGTGGAGGCACTGTACATCCCACCATCACACCACATCTACGCCCTCTCAGAGTGGAGGCACTGTACTTCCCACCTCCACACCACATCCGCCTCCCCGTCAGAGTGCAGGCACTGTATTTCCCACCTCCACCCCACATCATCCCCCCTCAGAGTGCAGGAACAGTACTTCTCACCTCCACGCCACATCCGCCCGCCCTCAGAGTGCAGGCACTGTACTTTCTACCTTCTCACCACATCTGCCCCCCTCAGGGTGCAGGGACTGTATTTCCCACCTCCACACCATATCCCCCCTCAGAGTGCAGGCAGTGTACTTCCGACCTTCACACCACATCATACCCCCTCAGACTGCAGGCACTGTACTTCTCACCTCCACACCAGATCATCCCCCTCCCCTCAGACTGCAGGCACTGTACTTCCCACCTCAACACAACATCCGCCCCCCCTCAGAGTGCAGTTACTGTACTTCCCACCTCCACACATCATCCGCTCCCCTCAGAGTGGAGGCACTGTACTTCCCTCCTACACACCACTTCATCCCACCCTCAGAGTGCAGGCACGGTACTTCCTACCTCCACACCACATCATCCCCCCTCAGAGTGCAGGCACTGTACTTCCTACCTCCACACCACATCATCCCCTCCTCAGAGTGCAGGCACTGTACTTCCCACCTCCACACCACATCATCCCCCCTCAGAGTGCAGGCACTGTACTTCCCACCTCCACACCACATCATCCCACCCTCAGAGTGCAGGCACTGTACTTCCTACCTCCACACCACATCCGCCTCAGAGTGCACGCACTGTACTTCCCATCTAAACACAACATCCGCACCCTCTCAGAGTGCAGGCACTGTATTTCCCACCTCCACACCACATCCGCCCCCCTCAGAGTGGAGACACTTTCCTTCCCACCACCACACCACGTCTGCACCCCCTCAGAGTGCAGGCACTGTACTTCCCATCTCCACACCACATCCGCCCCCCCTCAGAGTGAAGGCACTGTACTTCCCACCTCCACACCACATCCGCACCCCTTCAGAGTGCAAGCACTGTACTTCTCAACTCCACTCCACATCCGCCCCCCTTCAGAGTGCAGGCACTGTACTTCCCACCTCCACACCACATCAGCCCCCCCTCAGAGTGCAGGCACTGTACTTCCCACCTCCACACCACATCATCCCCCCTCAGAGTGCAGGCACTGTACTTCCCAGCTCCACACCACATCATCCGCCCCCCCCGAGTGCAGGCACTGTACTTCCCACCTCCACACCACATCCTCCCCCCTCAGAGTGCAGGCACTGTACTTCCCACCTCCACACCACATCATCTGCTCCCCCCTCAGAGTGCAGGCACTGTACTTCCCACCTCCACACCACATCATCCCCCATCAGAGTGCAGGCACTGAACTTCCCACCTCCACAGCACATCATCCCCCCTCAGAGTGCAGGCACTGTACTTCCCACCTCCACACCACATCATCCCCCCTCAGATTCCAGGCACTGTACTTCCCACCTCCACACCATATCCCGCCTCAGAGTGCAGGCACTGTACTTCCCACCTCCATACCACATCATCCCCCCCTCAGAGTGCAGTCACTGTTCTTCCCTAATTCACACCACATCATCACCCCTCAGAGTGCAGGCACTGTACTTCCCTAATCCACACCACATCATCACCCCTCAGAGAGCAGGCACTGTACTTCCCACCTCCACACCACATCATCCCCTATTCAGAGTGCAGACACTGTACTTCCCACCTCCACACCACATCCCCCCCTAAGAGTTCAGGCACTGTACGTCCCACCTCCACACCACTTCATCCTCCCTCAGAGTGCAGGCACTGTGCTTCCCACCTACACACCACATCATCCGCCCCCCTCAAAGTGCAGGCACTGTACTTCCCACCTCAACACAACGTCATCCGCCCCCCTCAGAGTGCAGACACTGTACTTCCCACCTCCACACCACATCATCCACTCCCCCTCAGAGTGCAGGCACTGTACTTCCCACCTCCACACCACATCTGCCCCTCCTCAGAGTGCAGGCACTGTACTTCCCACCTCCACACCACATCCGAACCCCCTCAGAGTGCAGGCACTGTACTTCCCACCTCCACACCACATCCGCCCCCCTCAGAGTGCAGGCACTGTACTTCCCACCACCACACCACATCCGCCCCCCTCAGAGTGCAGGCACTGTACTTCCCACCTCCACACCACATCCGCCCCCCCTCAGAGTGCAGGCACTGTACTTCCCACCTCCACACCACATCCGCCCCCCTCAGAGTGCAGGCACTGTACTTCCCACCACCACACCACATCCACCCCCCTCTCAGAGTGCAGGTACTGTACTTCCCACCTCCACACCACATCCGCCTCCCGTCAGAGTGGATGCGCTGTACTTCCCACCTCCACACCACATCCGCCTCACAGTCAGAGTGCAGGCACTGTATTTCCCACCTCCACCCCAGATCATCCCCCCTCAGAGTGCAGGCACTGTACTTCCCTCCACCACACCACATCCGCCCCCCACTCAGAGTGGAGGCACTGTACTTCCCACCTCCACACCACATCCGCACCCCCTCAGAGTGCAGGCACTGTACTTCCCACCTCCACACCACATCCGAACCCCCTCGTAGCGGATGCACTGTACTTCCCACCACCACACCACATCCGCCTCTCCTAAGAGTGCAGGCACTGTACTTCCGACCTGCACACCACATCATCCCCCCTCAGAGTGCAGGCACTGTACTTCCCAACTAAACACCACAACCGCCCCTACTCAGAGTGCAGGCACTGTACTTCCCACCTCCACACCACATCATCTGCCCCTCCTTAGAGTGCAGGCACGGTTCTTCCAACCTCCACACCACATCCACCCCCTTCTCGGAGTGCAGGCACTGTACTTCCCACCACCACACCACATCCGCCTCTCCTCAGAGTGCAGGCACTGTAATTCCCACCACCACACCACATCCCCCTCAGCGTGCAGGCACGGTTCTTCCAACCTCCACACCACATCCACCCCCTTCTCAGAGTGCAGGCACTGTACTTGCCACCTCCACACCACATCCGCCACCCTCAGAGTGCAGGCACTGTGCTTACCACCTCCACACCACATCATCCCCCCTCAGAGTGCAGGCACTGTACTTCCCACCTCCACACCACATCATCCACTTCCCCCTCAGAGTGCAGGCACTGTACTTCCCACCACCACACCACATCCGCCCCTCCTCAGAGTGCAGGCACTGTACTTCCCACCACCACAGAACATCCCCCTCAGAGTGCAGACACTATACTTACCACCTCCACACCACATCCGCCCCCCCTTAGAGTGCAGGCACTGTACTTCCCACCTCCACACCACATCCGCCCCTCCTAAGAGTGCAGGCACTGTACTTCCCACCTCCACACCACATCATCCCCTCTCAGAGTGCAGGCACTGTACTTCCGACCTGCACACCACATCATCCCCCCTCAGAGTGCAGGCACTGTACTTCCCACCTCCACACCACATCATCCCCCCTCAGAGTGCAGGCACTGTACTTCACACCTCCACACCACATCATCCCCTCCTCAGAGTGCAGGCACTCTACATCCCACCTCCACACCACATCATCCCCCTTCAGAGTGGAGGCACTGTACTTCCCACCTCCACACCATATCCCCCCTCAGAGTGCAGGCACTGTACTTCCCACCTTCACACCATATCCGCACTCACAGTACAGGCACTGTACTTCCCACCTCCACACCACATCACCCCCCTCAAAGTGCAGGTACTGTACTTCCCACCTCCACACCACATCCGCCCCACTCAGAGTGCAGGCACTGTACTTCCCACCTCCACACCACATCCGCCCCCCTCAGAGTGCAGGTACTGTACTTCCCACGTCCACACCACATCCGCCCCCCTCAGAGTGCAGGCACTGCACTTCCCACCTCCACACCACATCCCCCCCCCCTCAGAGTGCAGGCACTGTACTTCCCACCTCCACACCACATCATCCCCTCCTCAGAGTGCAGGCACTGTATTTCCCACCTCCACCCCACATCATCCCCCGTCAGAGTGCAGGAACTGTACTTCTCACCTCCACGACACATCAACCCGCCCTCAGAGTGCAGGCACTGCATTTCCCACCTCCACACCACATCCGCCCCTCCTCAGAATGCAGGCACTGTACTTCCTACCACCACACCACATACGCCCCCCTCAGTGTGCAGGTACTGTACTTCCCACCTCCACATCACATCATCCCCCCTCAGAGTACAGGAACTGTACTTCACACCTCCACACCACATCATCCCCCCCTCAGAGTGCAGGCTCTGTACTTACCACCTCCACACCACATCACCCCCTCGAAGTGCAGTTACTGTTCTTCTCACCTCCACACCACATCATCCCCTACTCAGAGTGCAGGCACTGTACTTCCCACCTCCACACCACATCATCCCCCCTCAGAGTGCAAGCACTGTACTTCCCACCTCCACACCACATCATCCCCTCCTCAGAGTGCAGGCACTGTACTTCCCACCTCCACACCACATCATCCTCCCCTGAGAGTGCAGGCAATGCACTTCCAAACTTCACACCACATCATCCCCTTCTCAGGGTGCAGGCACTGTACTTCCCACCTCCACACCACATCATCCCCCCTCAGAGTGCAGGCACTGTACTTCCAACCTCCACACCACATCATCCCCTCCTCAGAGTGCAGGCACTGTACTTCCCACCTCCACACCACATCATCCTCCCCTGAGAGTGCAGGCAATGCACTTCCAAACTTCACACCACATCATCCCCTTCTCAGGGTGCAGGCACTGTACTTCCCACCTCCACACCACATCATCCCCTCCTCACAGTGCAGGCACTGTACTTCCCACCTCCACACCACATCATCCCCTCCTCAGAGCACAGGCACTGTACTTGCCACCTCCACACAACATTATCCCCTCCTCAGAATGCAGGCACTATACTTCCCACCTTCTCACCACATGCGCCCCCCCCTAAGAGTGCAGGCACTGTACTTGCCACCTCTACACAACATCCGCCTCGCTCAGAGTGCAGGCACTGTACTTCTCAAATCCACACCACATCACCCCTCCTCAGAGTGCAGGCAGTGTACTTCCCACCTCCACACCATAACCCCCCCTCAGAGTGTAGGCACTGTACTTCCCACTTCCACATTATACCATCCCCTCTGAGAGTGCAGGCACTGTACTTCCCACCTCCACACCACATCATCCCCTCCTCAGAGTGCAGGCACTGTACATCCCACCTCCACACCACATCATCCCCCTTAAGAGTGAAAGCACTGTACTTCCCACCTCCACACCATATCCACCCTCAGAGTGAAGGCACTGTACTTCCCACCTTCACACCACATCATCCCCCCTCAGATTGCAGGCACTGTACTTCCCACCTCCACACCATATCCCCCCTCAGAGTGCAGGCACTGTACTTCCCACCTCCACACCACATCATCCCCCCTCAGAGTGTAGTCACAGTACTTCCCTAATCCACACCACATCATCCCCCCTCAGAGTGCAGGCACTGTACTTTCCACCTCCACACCACATCATCCCCTCCTCAGAGTGCAGGCACTGTACTTCCTACCTCCACACCACATCCCCCCCTAACAGTTCAGGTACTGTACTTCCCACCTCCACACCACATCTGCCCTCCTCAGAGTGCAGGCACTGTACTTCCCACCTCCACACCACATCCGCCCTCCTCAGAGTGCAGGCACTGTACTTCCCACCTCCACACCACATCATATCCCCTCAGAGTGCAGGCACTGTACTTCCCACCTCCACACCACATCATCCACTCCTCAGAGTGCAGGCACTGTACTTCCCACCTATACACCACATCATCCCCCTCAGAGCACAGGCACTGTACTTCCCATCTTCGCACCATATCTGCTCCCCTCAGAGTGCAGGCACTGTACTTCCCACCTCCACACCACATCATCCCCCTCAGTGTGCAGGCACTGTACTTCCCACCTCCACACCACATCATCCCCCCCCCGAGGGCAGGCACTGTACTTACCACCTCCTCACCACATCATCCCCCCTTTCAGAGTGCAGGCACTGTACTTCCCACCTCCACACCACATCATCCCCCCACAGAGTGCAGGCACTGTACTTCCCACCTGCACACCACATCATCTGCTCCCCCCTCAGAGTGCAGGCACTGTACTTCACACCTCCACACCATGTCATCCACTCCCCCCTCAGAGTGCGAGCAATGTACTTCTCAACTCCACACCACATCCGCCACCCTTCAGAGTGCAGGCACTGTACTTCCCACCACCACACCACATCATTTCCCCTCAGAGTGCAGCCACTGTACTTCCCACATCCGCACCACATCATCCCCCCCTCAGAGTGCAGGCACTGTACTTCCCACCTCCACAACACATCATCACCCCCTAATAGTGCAGGCACTGTACTTCCCACCTCCACACAACATCATCCACTCATCAGAGTGCAGGCATTCTACTTCCTACCTCCATACCACATCATCCCCCCTCATAGTGCAGCACTGTACTTCCCACCTCCACACCACATCATCCCCTTCTCAGAGTGCAGGCACTGAACTTCCCACCTCCACACCACATCATCCCCCCCTCAGAGTGCAGGCACTGTACTTCCTACCTCCACACCACACCATCCACTCCTCAGAGTGCAGGCACTGTACTTCCTACCTCCACACCACATCATCCCCCCTCAGAGTGCAGGCACTGTACTTTCTACCTTCTCACCACATCCGCCACCCCTCAGAGTGCAGGCACTGTACTTCCTACCTCCACACCACATCATCCCCCCCTCAGAGTGCAGGCACTGTACTTCCCACCTCCACACCACATCATCCCCCATCAGAGTGCAGGCACTGTACTTCCCACCTCCACACCACATCATCCCCCCTCAGAGTGCAGGCACTGTACTTCCCACCTCCACACCATATCCTCCCTCAGAGTGCAGGCACTGTACTTCCCACTTCCACACCACATCATCCCCCTCAGAGTGCAGGCACTGTACTTCCCACCTCCACACCACATCATCCCCTCCTCAGAGTGCAGGCACTGTACTTCCCACCTCCACACCACATCATCCCCCCTCAGAGTGCAGGCACTGTACTTCCCACCTCAACACCACATCATCCCCCCTCAGAGTGCAGGCACTGTACTTCCCACCTCCACACCACATCATCCACTCCTCAGAGTGCAGGCACTGTACTTCCTACCTCCACACCACATCATCCCCCCTCAGAGTGCAGGCACTGTACTTCCTACCTCCACACCACATCATCCCCCCCTCAGAGTGCAGGCACTGTACTTCCCACCTCCACACCACATCATCCCCCCACAGAGTGCAGGCACTGTACTTCCTACCTCCACACCACATCATCCCCCTCAGAGTGCAGGCACTGTACTTCCTACCTCCACACCACATCATCCCCCCTCAGAGTGCAGGCACTGTACTTCCTACCTCCACACCACATCATTCCCTCCTCAGAGTGCAGGCACTGTACTTCCTACCTCCACACCACATCATCCCCCCTCAGAGTGCAGGCACTGTACTTCCTACCTCCAAACCACATCATCCCCCCTCAGAGTGCAGGCACTGTACTTCCTACCTCAACACCACATCATCCCACCGTCAGAGTGCAGGCACTGTTCTTCCCACCTCCACACCACATCATCCACTCCTCAGAGTGCAGGCACTGTACTTCCTACCTCCACACCACATCATCCCCCCTCAGAGTGCAGGAACTGTACTTCCCATCTTCACACCACATCATCCCCCCTCAGAGTGCAGGCACTGTGCTTCCTACCTCCACACCACATCATCCCCCATCAGAGTGCAGGCACTGTACTTCCCACCTCCACACCACATCATCCCCCCCTCAGAGTGCAGGCACTGTACTTCCCACCTCCACACCACATCATCCCACCCTCAGAGTGCAGGCACTGTACTTCCTACCTCCACACCACATCATCCCCCCTCAGAGTGCAGGCACTGTACTTCCTACCTCCACACCACATCATCCCCCCCTCAGAGTGCAGGCACTGTACTTCCTACCTCCACACCACATCATCCACTCCTCAGAGTGCAGGCACTGTACTTCCCACCTCCACTCCACATCATCCCCTCTCAGAGTGCAGGCACTGTACTTCCTACCTCCACACCACATCATCCACTCCTAAGAGTGCAGGCACTGTACTTCCCACCTCCACACCACATCATCCCCCCTCAGAGTGCAGGTACTGTACTTCCCACCTCCACACCACATCATTCCCCCCTCAGAGTGCAGGCACTGCACTTCCTACCTCCACACCACATCTTCCCCCCGTCAGAGTGCAGGCACTGTACTTCCTACCTCCACACCACATTATCCCCCCTCAGAGTGCAGGCACTGTACTTCCCACCTCCACACCACATCATCCCCCCTAAGAGTGCAGGCACTGTACTTCCCACCTCCACACTACATCCCCCTCAGAGTGCAGGCACTGTACTTCCTACCTCCACACCACATCATCCACTCCTCAGAGTGCAGGCACTGTACTTCCTACCTCCAAACCACATCATCCCCTCCTCAGAGTGCAGGCACTATACATCCCACCTCCACACTACATCATCCCCTCCTCAGAGTGAAGGCACTGTACTTCCCACCTCCACACCATATAATTTCCCTCCTCAGAGTGCAGGCACTGTACATCCCACCTCCACACCACATAATCCACTCCTCAGAGTGCAACCACTGAACTTCCCACCTCCACACCACATCATCCCCTCCTCAGACTGCAGGCACTGTACATCAGACCTACACACAACATCATCCCCCCTCAGAGTGCAGGCACTGTACTTCCAACCTCCACACCACATCATCCCCTCCTCAGAGTGCAGGCACTGTACTTCCCACCTCCACACCACATCATCCCCCCTCAGAGTGCAGGCACTGAACTTCCAACCTCCACACCACATCATCCCCTTCTCAGGGTGCAGGCACTGTACTTCCCGTCTCCACACCACATCATCCCCTCCTCAGAGTGCAGGCACTGTACTTCCCACAACCACACCACATCATCCCCTCCTCAGAGTACAGGCACAGTACTTCCCTCCACCACACCACATCATCCCCTCCTCAGAGTGCAGGCACTGTACTTCCCACCTCCACACAACATCATCCCCTCATCAGAGTGCAGTTACTGTACTTCTCACCTCCACACCACATCATCCCCTACTCAGAGTGCAGGCACTGTACTTCCCACCTCCACACCACATCATCCCCCCTCAGAGTGCAGGCACTGTACTTCCCACCTCCACACCACATCATCCCCTTTTCATAGCACAGGCACTGTACTTGCCACCTCCACACAACATTTTCCCCTCCTCAGAATGCAGGCACTATACTTCCCACCTCCACACAACATCATCCCCTCCTCAGAGTGCAGGCACTGTACTTCCAACCTCCACACCACATCATCCCCGCTCAGAGTACAGGCACTGTACTTCACACCTCCACACCACATCATCCCCCCCTCAGAGTGCAGGCTCTGTACTTCCCACCTTCACACCATATCCCCACTCACAGTATAGGCACTGTACTTCCCACCTCCACACCACATCACCCCCCTCAAAGTGCAGGCACTGTACTCCCCACTTCCTCACCACATCATCCCCCCTCAAAGTGCAGGAACTGTTCTTCCCACCTCCACGCCACATCATCCCCCCTCAGAGTGCAGGCACTGTACATCCCACCTCCACACCACATCACCCCTCCTCAGAGTGCAGGCAGTGTACTTCCCACCTCCACACCATATACCCCCTCAGAGTGTAGGCACTGTACTTCCCACTTCCACATTATACCATCCCCTCTCAGAGTGCAGGCACTGTACTTCCCACCTCCACACCATATCCTCCCTCAGAGTGCAGGCACTGTACTTCCCACCTCCACACCACATCATCCCCCCTCAGAGTGCAGGCACTGTACTTCCCACCTCCACACCACATCATCCCCCCTCAGAGTGCAGGCACTGTACTTCCTACCTCCACACCACATCATCCCCTCCTCAGAGTGCAGGCACTGTACTTCCTACCTCCACACCACATCATCCCCCCTCAGAGTGCAGGCACTGTACTTCCTACCTCCACACCACATCATCCCCCCTCAGAGTGCAGGCACTGTACTTCCTACCTCCACACCACATCATCCCCCCCTCAGAGTGCAGGCACTGTACTTCCTACCTCCACACCACATCATCCCCCCGTCAGAGTGCAGGCACTGTTCTCCCACCTCCACACCACATCATCCACTCCTCAGAGTGCAGGCACTGTACTTCCTACCTCCACACCACACCATCCCCCCTCAGAGTGCAGGAACTGTACTTCCCACCTTCACACCACATCGTCCCCCCTCAGAGTGCAGGCACTGTACTTCCTACCTCCACACCACATCATACCCCCCTTAGAGTGCAGGCACTGTACTTCCAACCTCCACACCACATCATCCCCCCTCAGAGTGCAAGAACTGTACTTCCCACCTTCACACCACATCATCCCCCCCTCAGAGTGGAGGCACTGCACTTCCCACCTCCACACCACATCATCCCCTTCTCAGAGTGCACGCACTGTACTTAGTACCTCCACACCACATCATCCCCCCCTCAGAGTGCAGGCACTGTACTTCCTACCTCCACACCACATCATCCCCCCCTCAGAGTGCAGGCACTGTACTTCCTACCTCCACACCACATCATCCACTCCTCAGAGTGCAGGCACTGTACTTCCCATACACCCACAGGCACATTCATCTTCCCCCCCGTCAGAGTGCAGGCACTGTACCCCGTAAGAGTGCAGGTACTGTACTTCACACCTCCACACCACATCATCCCCCCCTCAGAGTGCAGGCACTGTACTTCCTACCTCCACACCACATCATCCCCCCGCCAGAGTGCAGGCACTGTTCTTGCCACCTCCACACCACATCATCCACTCCTCAGAGTGCAGGCACTGTACTTCCTACCTCCACACCACATCATCCCCCCCTCAGAGTGCAGGCACTGTACTTCCTACCTCCACACCACATCATCCCCCCCTCAGAGTGCAGGCACTGTACTTCCCACCTCCACACCACATCATCCCCCGTCAGAGTGCAGGCACTGCACTTCCCACCTCCACACCACATCATCCCCCCGTCAGAGTGCAGGCACTGTACTTCCTACCTCCACACCACATCATCCCCCATCAGAGTGCAGGCACTGTACTTCCTACCTCCACACCACATCATCCCCCCCTCGGAGAGCAGGCACTACTTCCTACCTCCAAACCACATCATCTCCCTCTCAGAGTGCAGGCACTGTACTTCCTACCTCCACACCACATCATCCCCCCGTCAGAGTGCAGGCACTGTACTTCCTACCTCCACACCACATCATCCCCCCTCAGAGTGCAGGCACTGTACTTCCTACCTCCACACCACATCATCCCCCCTCAGAGTGCAGGCACTGTACTTCCTACCTCCACACCACATCATCCACTCCTCAGAGTGCTGGCACTGTACTTCCCACCTCCACTCCACATCATCCCCTCTCAGAGTGCAGGCACTGTACTTCCTACCTCTACACAACATCATTCACTCCTAAGAGTGCAGGCACTGTACTTCCCACCTCCACACCATATCATCCCCCCTCAGAGTGCAGGTACTGTACTTCACACCTCCACACCACATCATCCACTCTTCAGAGTGCAGGCACTGTACTTCCTACCTCCACACCACATCATCCCCCCTCAGAGTGCAGGAACTGTACTTCCCATCTTCACACCACATCATCCCCCTCAGAGTGCAAACAAAGCCTTACCTCCACACTACATCATTCTCATCAGAGTGTGCAGG